>NW_010231321.1:34272-50974 GCF_000690775.1 Eurypyga helias | reverse complement strand
CTTTCCCCTTCTTTCAGCAGCTTTGCTTGGAAGCTGTTAACCACCTCTTTGCATGAGAGAAAGAGAAAAACCCAAAGCCAGTTATTTTCCCTGGTGAATTCCTATTTCTTCTGCTGCTTTTCTTACGACTTGAATGAATTGCCTTTTTCAGCCTGCAATCTGGATGAAACAGCTGAGTATCTGTTTTAATACTGTGACTTCTATCACATGGCCACATGACAGCAACAGGAAGAAAGCCCATGTTTTCATGTGTCTTCATGTGGGTTTTATCCCTAATATAGACAATTAGCTAAGATTAAAACAATCGTATCTAACTAAATCTATTCTAAGATGCAATAGCCATGTACAGGGTATAGAGAGCTGGCTGTCGTGCTGCAGGGTAGAATGAGAATTCACGCCAAAAAAGGCAGAATGCAACTCCTCGCACCCCAAACCAGCCCCTCCACACAGGTTAACTGAAACAAAATGGCATTCCCAGTTTTTCATGTTTGTATTTTACAGGGTGTATCAAAAATAAAAATGGAACTTGAAAGACTGAGTTTAGGCCTTTCTAAAACCACCTTCAGCTGCCCGCCTTGTTGTTGCATTAACAGGACTCGTTAGCAGCCTGTGAAATGCTGGTTTCCTCACTCACTGGAAAACAGCAACCTCAAAACACGGTAGTATTCAAGAAGTTCCCGAGTGCTCTCTGCGCGGGACCGCTGCCTGGCTCATACACTGTGCTTTCCTGCTGCCCCTCCAGCAGGACGGAGGAGGAACATCAAATACGACGGCCTCGTACTGGACTGCGATGTGTGACCCGCCGCCCTCCTTCGCCCATCCCACCCTCCATGGAAGAATGTTGCCAAATTCTGCCTATGCATTGCAGTGCAGAGAGAAGAGGGAAATCCTATGAGAAACACCTTGCATTCCCATGATTAAAACAAACAAGACACCCTACCTTTATACTGTCCTTCCCTGCCTATCCGAAAGAAATGGCGCAAAGCAACCTGCTCTAGTGGAAGGTGTCCCTGCCCACGGCAGGGGGGGTTGGAACTAGATGGTCTTTAAGGTCCCTTCCAACCCAAACCATTCTGTGATTCTGTGAGTAGCTGATGACTGTGCATCAAATACTTGTCCTAAAATTGGAAAAAGGATATAGCGACTTTGCCAGCTGAGAGCTGCCATTTGTGAGTACATGGCTTTTCAGTGCTTGCTACCAACGTTTATTTTATTCCTTTGCTGGGGTAAGGTCTCTCTATTTCTTTCTGTAGTGCTTAAGATATTCCATAAATGCTGAAGCTGTACTGACAGTATATGAAAATCCTCTAAAGCACTGAGACTTCTCACTTTTCCAAGTGGCCCATGTGGGTTCGAGCTGGAGTTTCACGGTGTTTGCTTTGATAAGGACAGAGTATGGGGGTCCACTTTAAAAGCATAAAGCTGAAACCTCATTAGGTAAAATCATTTTAGCTTGCTTGCAAAACAGCCAATTATTTCCAGCGTTTCAATGGACGCTGAAGCCCAGTTTGCATTCATAATTGACTAATGCTTCATCTAGGACATTAGTTCAAAGCATCGTAGCAATTAAAACAATGCAGAAACCACACAAGTTATGAAATAGCAGACTTTAAAGACATCTGGGCCTCTGAAACGCCAGAAATTAATATAATTTTTGGTATTTAAGGTATCACATTGAGAAGGAACTGAGTTTTTCCATAAACAAAAGCACATTGACACGGTTATGATTAATTTTCATCGTAACCTTTGTGGGAAGATTACACTGAGTCAAGCTGCTGTTATTACGGAGGGAGCACGGTGCTTGGTGATTAGTGCATACTGAAGATGTATCTACATGTCAGCAGGTGTATTTTCACACTAATTTGACCCCTACTGGGCTGTAACCTGGAGAGGTGAATAAGGAGAAACGTGTAACACAGGAAGCAGCAGCAGCAGCAAAGCCAACGAGTGATGAAGAGAGCTAAAGGCTTGTGTTTTCATGATGCACAAAAAGGAGAAGCAAAACAGTATTTGATAAAGGAAGTTTAGGAAGGAAAAGAGAGTCTCGCATGGAAAGGTGTTCATAATTTTGAGATGCAGAGGGAAGACAGACAGTGCCTGTCCGTGGCATGGTCTGGGCTGGAAGGGACCTTTAAGGATCAGCTAGTCCAACCCCCAACCCTGTTCCTGCATTATGGACTTTCACCAGCGGTGGTTTGGGCGGTGCGGAGAGGCTGTACTACTCTGGGGGAACAGTCAGAGATGTAGCATTTACAGAGGGTGAAAGTGGCAATTTTAGAAGGAAGCTGGAAAATCACCAGGAGAGATGCCTGGCATCATGATGCCAAGGGGTATCCCATACTCCATCTGGGTGCTGCTCCTGAACTGGACAAAAAGCTCTTTGGAGGAGATGTAATAGGAGATGTAACTCGCAGGTGCACATATAAAGAGCAGCTATATGGGGGTGACTTCTGCACTTATTGTCAAATGTATCCCTCCTCGGTCCCCGCTGACCAAAGGTCCATCAGCCCACCCTGCAGAGTCAATCTTTTTATCGTTGGTCACTTCCCATGGACATGAACGGCCCCTAATTTCTCCCAAACACACTAACTCATACACTACCAGCTGGAGTCCACAAACAGCCAAACCAAAATAAAACTATTCTAAGGTGAACTATTTTCTAACAAAACAACACAATTAGAATGCAACCCCACAATTCAGATCCAAACACCAAAGCCAGTGCGTCTCTTCGTCTTCTATTTATAACACTTAGAAAGCAGCATGTGCAGCTGGATTACCATTCCTTCCTTTTACCATCTGGTGCAATTTAGCTTTTCAGCCGCCTGAGCGACCCACACGGCTGAAGCTGCCGGATGGAAGGATTTACTGGGATGGGCTGTGTTTACACAGGCGAGGAGGTACTAACAGCTGACTTACCAACAGGCACGGTAATTTCTGTGGTCACCATTTGCACAGCTGTAACAACAAAGGAAGGCACTATCCTTCCTTTAGGTAATGTTATTACTCAAACACTAAAGCACAGTTTATGAATCCTGTCCCTTAAATAAATGCCAGCATATTCGAATGGCATCTGGAAAACAGGGGATCCAACTATGACCCTGACAGCCATACATCAAGAAACTCACTTAATTCAACTACTAAAAAATGTCACAAGTGTGTTTTGAGGTGGCACTGGGGAAAAACAGCAAGCCTTTAATTGCTAGTATTTAAATCACTTCTGGGCTTCAAAGTATGTCTTGACAAGCTGTAAGGTTTAGATTTTAAGTGCTCGAGAGTCAACCATTTGAAATGTGCAGCCACGCAGCCAAACTGCTGTTGTTTAAACAACGTGGTACTGAGAGATTTCTAGAGAGGCTCTGCTTCAGTTAACGGTTACCAGAGCCTGCTCTGGAGCCGGGTTTACAAGCTCTGCTCTGGAATCAAACCGCCCTTGCCACTGAATTGGAGGCCGTGAGTCAAGTTGCCAGGCTGCAATACAGTGCACACAAGCTCTTTCCCAAAGAAATTTACAGGAATAATGAATGAATCTGCTAATAAAATACAGTTCAGAAAAGTTAGGAATAATTTATTCCATAAATATTGGCATTTTGCTAATCAAACATGCTGTGTCACAAACCGTTTTCCATGTAATAAATTTTAATTCACAAGGCCATGGCAGCAATCCTAATGAAGATTAATTACTGCAGTCCCTTCCATAAAGCCCAGTGCAGCTTCTTTCTTACTTGTCAGAATGCTACAGCACATAAAAATGGTAATGAAAATATATCGCGTTGTGTTATTTCCCTTACTGGCCATTCCACTGATGTAAATCAAAACAGCTCTAAAACCAGATTTATTAAAAACAATTGCAGGAAAAGGGATGAATTATCTCCATGTAACAGTACTAAAACCAAAAGACAAGTCTGTTTTGCAGCTGAAGTACCATAATCTGGAAGAAGAAAAAAATTTAAATGGAAACGTGACCAGCAAGAAAATATGCTCAATATTTCTTACTTCTGCATGAGAACTACACAGAAGATTTGATGTGGAACAAACATTCCAACCAACCATCAGTATCTCACTTCTGCTTTCAGGTCACCTTTACTTTTTAAAGGCTCTAGTGGGCAAGTGGCAGTGGACTCCTTATCGCAGCCTTCCAGTACCTGAAGGGGCTACAAGGAAGCTGGGGGGAACTTTTTACAAGGGCCTGTAGTGACAGGACAAGGGGTAACGGGTTTAAATTGAAAGTGGGGAGGTTTAGATTAGATATCAGGAAGAAGTTCTTCCTGGAGAGGGTGGTGAGGCACTGGAACAGGTTGCCCAGAGAAGCTGTGGATGCCCCCTCCCTGGAAGTGTTCAAGGCCAGGCTGGATGAGGCTTGGAGCAACCTGGTCTAGTGGAAGGTGTCCCTGCCCATGGCAGGGGTGTTGGAACTGGATGGTCTTTAAGGTCCCTTCCAACCCTAACCATTCTGTGATTCTATGACTTGAATCAGACGTCTGAAGCTGTAACAGCACTTTGCTTCCCGGTTCCCATCCCAGGCCTTGCTGACCATAAAGCAGCAGTACCTGACCCAGCCCTGGACCACTGAAGTTTCCAGTCAGCCTATGTGGCCTAAGAAATTTTAGCTTATCTCTGTAGACCAGTCTGAAAACTGAAATCATTCGAGGTTGATTATCATGTGGATCAAATATCACTGACCTGGGTGGAAACTGCTCCAGCTGGAGGTTACCATGGCTTCAATGAAACCATTTTGATGCGCTATACGTCCCTCTGCCAGAAGCTTAATCTTCTCCAAAATGTACTGCTGTCTCTGGAGATGCTGCTAGCCACCCACCTAACCTTCACATCCACTCACTCCACATTGCCTTCAACCCACGCTGACATTCTTCAGGTCTGTTCCTCTCCTTTTCTTCTGTGTGACCACTATCATCCTCCCATTGCTGAAAGTTAAGTTTTGAACTGTAGAGTTTCAGTAAATACTCATCCCGCTTCTCCTTCATTCATGCAGGCACTTGCTGATGACATGATATTATTTCCCACCCCTGCCGCCACACACAGAAAAACGGTAATTTCTGTAGCTGACAAGTTCACAGGAACCACAGGAAGGACCTAGTCTGAACTGCAGAGCACAGGTTACCAAATTTCACTAGGAAATTCCACCATCACGTCTCTTCATACAGTGAGCTAGAGTAGATCTAATTACAAAGATTGTAATAGCGTAAGACTGTCACACCTCTATCAACTCCAATTCAATGTCTCAACGTCAAATTTTGCAGCTAAACAGCATGATGAAGCCCTTAAAGAGAGAACTTTTACAAGGTCTGTCTTATATTGCCTTTCTGGCCTTCACAACATTAAGTTCTGGCCTTCACAAAGTCACTGGTAAGACTTGAATAATACATAGAATCATAGAATGGTTTGGGTTGGAAGGGACCTTAAAGATCATCTAGTTCCCCCCCCCCTGCCATGGGCAGGGACACCTTCCACTAGACCAGGTTGCTCAGAGCCACATCCAGCCTGGCCTTGAAGACATCCAGGGATGGGGCATCCACAACATCTCTGGGCAACCTGTCCAGTGCATGTTAGTGGGAGCACCATGATTTGCAGATGAACCAACTCAAAAGACAACGGAATGTCAACTGCATCCAGAATCACATAAAATTTAGCAGGGCAACACCAGCATCCTGGTATAAGAAGAAACTGCAATTTGCCCATGATTTTCATAACTAAAGGAAGGAACACAACCAGGCAGCACTTACTGCTGACTTCCATCTCTGTCGGCTGGTGATCAGCCATAAAATCACAAACAAAACTGTATCAGAAATAAGATTTCTCCCTTCACCTCATGTCCAAGATCTTTTCCATGCTGATCTAAAAGTTAATGTGATCAGTCGCACCTATTAAATATTTAAAGAAGGTAACGATGAGGTCAATTGTAACTTTGTTCTTCCTCAACATTTTCATTTAAAGCAGTTGAGGGATTAGCAATATCAGAAACTCAATTTGACTGCAAAATGAATATTTAAGAAATCCAGCTGCTTTTCTTCCACCCTATTCGATACACTTAAATTTTTCACCTCATTAACAATTTACATTGATAGCCTTAAACCAAATATGATGAATGTTGCTAGATATACAAAAATTAATCTCATATTACATGCTTGGAGTCATTAATTACTCTGCTTGTAGGGGTATGGCCAGAAGGGGATTTCATTCAAAGGCAAATTTAACTTATGATTTGTAGTGCTCCCCCAATTTAAAAAATGCTGGGGAGAAGGGGAGAGGGAGAAAAGATTAACAATGTTTTTGACTACTTAAACTACGGACAGATGGTTTATTTTTAAAGACTATCGAAGAAAGATGCCCTAAGTCTCTCATACTTGCTTTGAATTACCCCTTTTAGAATCCCTTTGTTCCCCTTAAAGCAAGTTGCAGCTATTGTAGCCCAACATATTTCTAATTCAATTCAACACTTTGAGCAAAATCTCTGAATTTTGGAAATATAAACCAGAATAGCAGTATTTTCTAATCTCAAAGCCTAATTTCACCATGTGCTACTCTTGGCTGATTTGTTTTTGTTAAAACCATCAGGTCAGTATTTCCCAGCCCCAGGAGCAACTCATCATACTCATCAGTGACAGCTCTAAGAGAGGTGCGTGAGGCATGAGCGTTGATTTAACAGAAACCCGTCCTTCCCACTGTCAGCAAGACTTCCTGTCTGTTCTCGCATTTATTCTTCTTGACCCACCAGATCCCCACCATCCTCCCTCCTCCTTTCATGCATACATCCTCTCCATCTCTTTAATCCCTCACGCAAAATCAGTACCACTTCCTCATGGCCTTATGCTCACCACCAGCCTCTTCAGCTACCACTTTCCTTTACCCATAGGCTTCTGGTCATTCAAATTCTCTTGCCTTTCTTGATTTACTCTTTTTCCAGCCCTAAATTAATTTCCCTCACTGCGTCTTCCTCTTTCAGTTGTGCCACTGCTTTCATGAAAGCCTCCCAAGGGGTGCTCAGAGCACCTCACAAGTCTCAGACAACCAACACTGAGCCTCAAAGCTGACTTCAGAGCTAGAGAACAGAACAGCTCCATTTTTCACCCCCACGCACCTAAAAGAAATGTGGCTTTATCGACATGGCCTATTGGAAACAGTGCTTAGCATGTCCTGCTGCACCAAAATATGTTGGGACGCTGCCCAGCAGGGCTCTACTTGGCACCATCGGAGTCACAGCAGATGTGGACAATACAAACCATCATGCACCAGTACTTCAGCCCACACCCTGGTCAAATCCATTTAGCCTGTAAAGACACGAGGCCAGGCCAACACAGGATTAACCCCCCACATGCTGGGCTGCCCACCGGACCCATCAATGGCTCTTAATTCTGACACCCTCCTTTCAGACACCCTCAGAAATATAATTTTGTCCTGAACCTTGTGATCTTCCAAATCTTTGTAATCATCTCTTCCCCTCATAAGCATCCATCCCACAGTTTTTCATTCTCCTATTCCTTTTACATACTTGTCCTGGCTGTTCTCACCACTCAAACTTAATTACTATCCTCAGCAATGACTGACAAATCCACTCCTGGCCCGTCCCTGGCTATAATAAAATACCATCGCCTCTGCTAATCTGCTTCTGGAAATCGCTGCTGATAATCAACTCAAAATTGTGGGATTTGATGTTGCAGTTTTATCTGTAGTACTTTTTCCATCAGAGCAGTGCCTAAACTGATGTGGCCTCTTCTAGAAAGCTCTGAATGTCAGGTCTAACTAAGCTCTTTGAAACTGATCTTTGGGTCCCTGCTAATTCCCATTCATCTTAAATGCTGGAGAAGAACTTGAAGCAATTTGACTCAATTTCCAAATTTCAGTCCTCTTGCCTTCTTAACAAGGGCTGAAAATATCTACTATCCATTGCACCAGTCCTTCAGCGAACACAGACAAGGCTGAAAAGCAGGAAATATTCAGTCTGATCGTATAAAGATGTAAAAATTAACAAAAACCTTTAAAAACCCCCTTGGAGGAAGTTAAGGACCATTCCTATTATTAAAAAGTCAACCAAAAGTCAAGGCAAACAACTCTGATGAGTTCTGTGTCCTGAATTGACAGAAGCCAATTCTGATGCTTCAAGAGACGGCAGTTCTTAAGATGTGTTTGTTACCCCAAAAATGTCTTACTCCCAGCCAGGGAAAGCTTAAACCCCCAAAGTGATACCAAAAAAAGTGACCCAGCCAGATTATAATCCCCAGAGCACTAAATGGACATGACAGATTTACAAAAACATTTTACTTAAGGAAGCAAAACCAAATTGCAACTCTGTAGTCATAAAATGAAGGCCAAAAAACCCCGTAACTGTAAGTCAGTTGGGTTGCATGGCAAGAATGTGCTGATACTGCACATGAAAATTATAATAGGATTTATGTTTTAAAAGCTTCTTTGCAAGACCACCTTTTAAAGAACTGAACAATGTTGAAATTTTAAATGGTCATCAAATACAATTTCAAACATATAGGAAGTCATAAATCCATATATCATAGAATCACAGAATGGTTTGGTTTGGAAGGGTCCTTAAAGATCATCTAGTTCCAATCCCCCTGCCACGGGTAGGGACACCTTCCGCTATCATCTTAAAGAAATTATAATATAAGTAAGTTTTATTTGATGAGCCTTTGTGTCTCCTATTCAAAATCTGAAATATGATTTTTAGACAAATTAGTTTCCATACATGATGAAGTTCCAAAACCCAAATAAAATCCAACCTTCCGAATAAATGATTCTTCCTTAGGTTCAAGGCAAAATTCATAACTTAAAAAAAAGAAAACTTCTTCGATAAAGCCTGCCTAGATTGTAAGTTGTATTTCACAGAGTGGAAGGGGTTGAAAGGGACCTCTAGAGATCATCTAGTCCAATTCTCCTGCCAGAGCAGGATCACCTAGAGCAGATCACACAGGAACAAGTCCAGGCAGCTTTTGAAAGTCTCCAGGGAAGGAGACTCCACCCCCTCTCTGGGCAGCCTGTTCCCGTGCTCTGTCACCCTCACAGTGAAGAAGCGTTTCCTCATGTTCAGGTTGAACCTTCTGTTCTCTAGTTTATGGCCATTGCGCCTATTCCTGTCACTGGACACCACTGAGAAGAGCCTGGCCTCATCTTCCTGACACCCACCCTTTAGATATTTATAAGCAGTGATAAATCCCCCCTCAGCCTCCTCTTCTCCAAGCTAAACAGACCCAGCTCTCTCAGCCTTTCCTCACGTGGAAGGTGCTCCAGGCCCTTCATCATCTTGGTTGCCCTGTGCTGGACCCTCTCCAGTAGCTTCTTGTCCTTCCTGAACTGAGGAGCCCAGAACTGGACACAGGACTCCAGGTGAGGTCTCACCAGCCCAGAGCAGAGGGGGAGGATAACTTCCCTTGACCTGCTGGCCACACTGTTCTTAATGCATCCCAGGATGCCACTGGTGTTCTTGGCCACGAGGACACACTGCTGGCTCATGGTCATCCTCTTTTCCACTAGGACTCCAAGGTCCTTTTCCCCAGAGCTGCCCCCCAAATACATATTTCAAATATACAGATACAATGTAGGTAGCAGCGCTACAATGGGAAATGTTCTATCATTGCACTTCATTCTAAAGTCTTTTCCAAACATAGTCCAAACAGCATATTAAAAGTACACTTAAAAAAATAAAACCTGACAAGCCTTAATACATGGCAGAAAAAAAATCATTATCTCAGCTCCAGTTGAAGCATATATATATATACATATAGTGTATTTTTTGTCTTCAGGTTACTCTCTTCAGCCCAAATTACATTCAAGACTGATCTCCCTGGGATAAGTGAAATACTGTAGATATCAAAAGTTCTAGGAATATATTCCCTTAAAAAGTAACTCAGGTAAGCACACGTCCCATAAAAGGGAAGACCAAAGAGAATTAAACTGTGTCCACATGGTATTAAATTCACATGTGTAAAACCGGCATACTGAAAACCAAGAAAAGTATTTTTAAAAAATCAGCTACCAACGTGAGTAGTTGTAGTTCCAAAGGTAATGCTGTCTGTCTAGTGTAAGGAGCACTCAATGGGCCCTCTGGGTGCCTGAATTTTACTCCCAGACCTGTGTCACTGCCATGATCTTAGGACAAGTAACTACACGACTGAACATTCCTGCCTACAAAAATCATACTGACCTCCTTAGTAAAGTGTTTTGAGATTTACTGAGAAAAAAAACTTTGTCAGAAACTATTACTACATTCCTGTTTTCCTTTTCCAATCTACTCTATAGGAAGGGGAAATGACCAAGGCCCTGGACCTTATTTGAGTCTCAGCTCTCCTTGAGAGCAGACACTGACTCCAGGGGGCCAGACCAGCCACTGATTCCAAAAATATCTGCGCTGATTACCACTGCCAAAAATCCGTCCATCTCTGTCAACTTTTATTCTTAAAGCTTAGGTAATCTTGAGTCTAGCTGACATCTTTGGGGAAAGGATCAATACAAAAGGTGATGCATGAATACATAAAAAAAAGACAGAAGTTATCTCCTCTAGATAAACGGTTACTTAATGATACTGAAAGTAAACTAGACAAAACTCTCAATTTTAAACCGACTGACCCCCACATAACTTTTTAAAAATATTTATGAAGTAGTTATGCTCCAAAACACTGTATTGTCAAAATAGCTAAGCCTAGCTAAGGCTCTAAGTTGGAACAATGCCAAGCCTTGTTTAACAAATGTGGCACTAAAACACTACCCTTTTCCTGCAAGAAGTATGCACAATTTAGCAGCAATTAGGACATGCCTGAGGTAATTAAATATTTAATATGTACTGCTGTGACACTAGGTTTTCTATACACAGTTGCTGACAACTCCCTCCCACCAGCTCAGCTGTCCATCAGCTTAATGGATTCCAGGAATCTGTCCTTCAGCAACAGCACACACACCAATAAACAAGGCAAGTGTTGCTCAGTGTCCAATCACTTACCAAAGCTTTACTTCGGGCTTTCTCAACAAACTCTTAGGTTTACTCCTTCCAAGGAACAAACTACCAATAATTATCAAGATTCCCTCTCTATTACCCGCAGCAACACATTACTACAGAAGTCAGCTCAGAATTTGTTCTCAAAGGCAGAACGACAGAACCAGCACTGCTGTGGTCCCAGATGGAGAAGCGTTAGTATCCCAAAATACTTCTCTTGGCACCTCCGTTTACGTCCTACCTAAATGCAGAATTGCCACATACACTTTTCTTCTGGTCCTTGTCTCATAGTTAATATTAGACCGAATAAAGATGGCCCCTTCCAACAAAATGGGGTTTTACAGGATCCTCTAGCTCAAGTCATTGCCTTGCATCCAGGTTTTACTCATCAGAATCTCATGTATTAAAAGGACAATAGTAACCATATTACTGATGTTAGCTGGTTGAAGCTGAGAATAAAGTTGCATTGTATTACCCTGGTTCACCACAAGCAATATACCAATACCACTAGAGGATGCATTTATCAAAAATAGATTGATATATTTCAACTCTAGTAACATGTGAAAAGCAACCTACAAATCCTTCTATGATTCTATGATTTATATAGCCCTCCCCAGTAAATACCAAATCCTAAACTTCATTGAAAGAGAACTTCTTTAACAAACTATGCCGCTTCCCCCACCAAAAGCTGACGGGCAGAGTCAGGTGGTCATAAATACAGAAGGAAGTGGAAAAATCTTGTTCAAGAATGATGGGTAGCATTTTCTGCTTGTTTTTAGGAAGCTGTATGAACATTTTACACAGCTTTTTCATTCATTTTACATGATGCTGAGATACTGAATCAGCTTAGGGCAGTGAAAAACCAGAAGGAACTATACACCCAGTCCTACATACAGGACAATCTAGCCACTAGGATTTTGCTGATTCCAATGTGAAAAGCAAGAGAATTATGAACTTAGACATCTAGAAGACATAAAATAGAGATCTATACTCCCATTTAAGAGTCAAGATCACATTTCTGAATCCGTTACACGATAGGCTGTGTGTCAGAAACAGATGGACTCCTTGTTGCGGTGAAGCTAATGCCAAAAACCACACAGAAATTCATGCAGTATCCCTCCGCCTTCCTGCAGTACGTGCTGAAGAACTGCAGTATGTTGCCATCAACTACAGACCCTCATGCCCACCCTGTGCTTTTCTGTTAAACTACAAGAAACAAGATCTTCTGGTTTACATAATTAAAAACGCCGTCTTAAATTAAGAAGGGAAGTTTAACAGTGCTAATTTTATATGTATCACTTCTGACTCAGATTCCACTTCATTTGTAGTGCTGAAGAGTCTGAGAAACACTGAAACATAGAACTTATCAGGTTTCACTGTGCATGACTTCATTTAACATAGCACAGGTACAGAAGGCTCATACAAACCCTCAAATCACTCAACATTTTTCCTTTCAAACAGAACCTGTAATGTGAGAGTATAGAGATGTACTTCTGAAACACATGAAACCTCCAGGGCGTTAGTCAAGATTTTTGCATGTGGAACAGTCTCACCGAGATGCCTTCAACACCAACTCAAAAGTCTTTCTTGTACAGCTTACAAAAAAAATAATTTTTCTTTTGTACAGATTTCTGTTCAGCTCTTACCTCACAAGAAAACTCAGATTTTAAGTCCCAGGAGCAAGAGGATGACTGCAAAATGAGTTCCTAACATCTAAACAAAACAGTTTCTAACAAACATGAGTGTGTCAAAATGTACATGGAAGATGTGTACATACCTGTAACTGTCTTCGCTTTCTGAATCTTGCTCTTCATCAGAATCTTTGTATTTATCAGGATCTGGAAGAGTACTTGGATCAAACTCTTCTTCACTTCCACTGTGAGCAAGAAAGGCCACTGTTTCCTCTTCAGCCTGCCAGGTGACAAACGGAGAGTTACAAAACAAGCAAACAAGTCCATGTCACTTGCCACAACCCCATTAATAGGGATGCCGTAACAAAAAATGTTGCCCTCAACCACAGTCAAAGGCCACCGCTATTATAGCCAGGAAAACGGTATGGTTCCCGTCATCGTCGGTGCTCTCCTCCAAGGCTGCCTGTTAAAGGTTAAAGAAATATTTTCAAAAAGGAAGCACAAGGATTTATGTTCCAATTCTACCTTCCCAATACCATCATCTTAAATCTACCAAATCTAAGAGCGATTTGGGCAGCAACTAATCAACAGTCATCTGAGAAAAAGCGTTTAAGTAATATGAAGCTTTACTGTCTCGCAGAAACACACTGGCAAAGAGATATGAGCTTGTGGACACATTAATCACTGCTGCAAGGTGTATTTAATAAAATACTCTGATTTAAAACTCGTTCGGGTGTCCCTGCAGTTAAAAACCAAAACTCTGCTTTAAGCCGAATTAACCGCCCTAAGGAGTTTCAGCCATCCACCACAAGTGATGCGTGTTCTTCAGGCTTCCTCCCAGACCCCCTCATCCCTCTTCTCTGGGACTCAGCCTCCCTCCATCCCCACAGCACACCTCGGGACAGGCTGCTAGCATAGTTTCCCCAGGGTGTAGGAATGCCTCACTAATTCCTTAACAAAGAGGGCAGAGGAGATGCTGCTCCATAAAAGTCGTGGATAATACAATAAAGCTGGCTGCTTTTGCAGATACAGGTTCTGCTCACAGTCCTGAACTGATGACACTACTTCTGCAGATTTTTGCTAATAGGCACAAGGAAGGCAGACAGACTAGAGGGCATACGCAATCGTCTATGCACACGCAAACATGCACACAAAAAGCTTACAGGCATTTCTAAGCAACGTGTACCCTAGAGCCATGCATATTTATGCTGAAAAGCAAAAATAAATTCAAAGAAACTATAATTAAAGACATCACTACCTTTTGTTTACATATCTAATCAACATGCACACAGCTGAGTTTCCAAAACAGCACTAATTTAAATGATCCATCATTCCACGAGTAAGTTCATATCATTAACTATTTAAAGTTCATTCTTGTTCTGATTTTGCACCATTTCCCCCTTATCACCAGGTTTTAAAAGACTGTCCTTATGTGCACACACCTCATCATAATAAAAATAAATGAAAAAAACCCCAAGCCAAGCCAAAAAACCCAAGCAAAAGCCAAACCAAAGGTCCCTACAGAGTGAGTGAAAGGAAATGAGCTGCTGAGGGGTAAGATTAGTCACCACTGCAAGAGTCCCTTATTGCTTGTCCAGTGACACTTCTGCAGTGCACCAAAGGCAAGCAGAAAAAAGGGATAAAAGCCAGACTTGCAACCAGACGACAGAAGGAGAACAGAATAAGCACACATTTTGTTCTTGACTGTTCTGAAATACTAGTAAAGGTGACTGTACAGCTAGGCGCATAAAATCACTACAAGCATTGTCAGACCCAGCAGCACTAGAAACTGCCTACGGTAACATAACGACTGACTGAAAAGCATGTTGATTACCAGGAACTTCAGGTGCTACTTCACAACAAAGTTGGTTTTGTTTGGGTTTTTTAAAGTATTTTTCTGCCTACAAAGACTATCTTCTAGCTCATCTTTTAGTACAATATTACAGAGCACTACTAACTCAACAGAAAACTATTCTGAAGGTCACCTTTTTGTTAATAAATTTCCATAACTGAAAAGTATTCTACATTAAATTACAGTTTATTTTTATTTCTACTTGTTTAAGAATTACGTATTTGCTCATTACTTGTCCCTCCCATTGTATCTATTCTTTCAACACAACTGGCGCAAACCAACTATATATTTAAAAATTAAAAGAGTACAAGACTGCTTTATGGAATAAAGTATGTGTGACACCATGCAACAGAGTTCTGTAATACTAACATTTACTGATAGTCATCTTTTAGACCTGGGCTGTTCATTCATATTCTGTTATCTCAGTAAAATGTTGAGACTGCATTGTTTCCTAAGTTCTGTCAGTTATATGTGCACACATAAGACAATTACACATACACAGATCAAACTTTTGCTTTTGTTACACATTCATATTAATTTTTTTCCAGCAGAAAATCTGTAGAGATGTCTTCAAGGTAATGCTTACCATAACAAAAGAAATAAGCAGAGCACATTGGCAAAGATGCCTCTAATTCATCAGGAATCATGAGGTCATAGTTCTTATGAGTATCACCTGTTACATATTCATTAAAATATTTGTAAGACCCTGAAATTCTTAAGAACTTGAACATAAACATTTATCATCCACAGCTGAACAACAGAAAGTCACTATTTTTCCCCTCTTGCTTCAAATTTATATCAGCCAGTCAGGAAGAAGAAACCTTGTGACTTAATTTCATGTTACCCACCACAAGAGCTGGAGAAAAAAAAGTCAAGTCATAGGTCAAGAGAACACTTGTAAAAATTCTTCCAATCCAAATCTCAAGCAATCTGCAGACTCGGGTTAGATCGATCCTTCCTAAGGCAATCACTTCCGAAGAGGATATTAACGGAGGAACAGATTTTGACCACCTGTAATTTATGGCTGAGGTTAGTGACAATTTGCTTTGGAGTGTGTATTTATTACAAAGTTCAATCGAGGAAGGAAACCCATTCAGACATCAAATCAGGCCAAGTCTCCAGTCAGGAGAGCAGGATTCACCTTTCTATTTTCATTCTGCTCGAGGGTAACAAGCTCTCTCTCTTTTTTATACCAGACAGATTGGCCCAACTATTTTGCAATCTAGTTCCACAGCAACTCTGCACAAAGACTTTCAGTTTGAACGTGGCATTGAGACGCAAACATTTCTGCATTCATACAGTCGCCCTCTGAGGGATAAGGAGATTCTTCTTATGCAAATTCAACATTTTAGAAAAATTCAGCAAAATTTGTGTGCCAGATGTTTTGGGATCCTCGTTGCCTTCAACCCTCCACAATGTACCAAGTCAAAAATTATCACCTTCTACCTTACTGCAGGCATTTTGGAAACACACCGCCAGATGAGCCAAACAGGGCAGGTTCCTCTACAGCTTTTGCCCTGCCTCATGGCAGAATACCACAATCCAAATTCCAGCTGTCTTCGTTACAATGTGTATTGACGACTTCATAAAGAAGGCTGAATGGCTGGTGGAGCTCAGGTGAACATTAGGCTAAAAGAACCTTAAAATGAAGAAATTGTGTACCTTTTGAAGTGGTTTTTAAACACACAACTCAAGCGACTCAGATGATAGAAAAAGCAGAACGATGTCTCATTTCTACCAGGCATTAGACACTCAGGTGAGAATTATCTGTTGCCATGAGATAAAAAGGGAGAAAAGAAAAAGCATACCAAGAAAACCTGCACATACATAAAAAATGGATTTTCCAAGATTTAATGTATAAAATACATATTTCACAGAATCATAGAATGGTTTGGGTTGGAAGGGACCTTAAAGATCATCTAGTTCCAACCCCCATGCCATGGGCAGGGACACCTTCCACTAGACCAGGTTGCTCAAAGTCTCATCCAGCCTGGCCTTGAACACTTCCAGGGATGGGGCATCCACAGCTTCCCTGGGCAACCTGTTCCTGTGCGTCACCACCCTCTCCGGAAAGAATTTCTTCCTGATGTCTAATTTAAACCTCCCCACTTCCAATTTAAACCTGTTACCCCTTGTCCTGTCACTACAGGCCCTTGTAAAAAGTCCCCCCCAGCTTCCTTGTAGCCCCTTCAGGCACTGGAAGGTGCTGTAAGGTCTCCCTGGAGCCTTCTCTTCTCCAGGCTGAACAAGCCCAACTCTCTCAGC
>NW_010231321.1:3725-34257 GCF_000690775.1 Eurypyga helias | reverse complement strand
CCGGCCCTCAGAGCATCTCCGTGGCCTCCTCTGGACTCGCTCCAACCGGTCTATATCCTTCTAATGTTGAGGGCTCCACAGCTGGATGCAGTACTCCAGGCGGGGTAAATACCATTTATTATGGTATTTAATTTACATCTAATTTAATATTTTTTTTTAAAATCCAATTAAATTGTCTGGGGTTGTAATGTTTATGTTCAGCCTTTTGAGCAATTTATCAATTCCTAGTAACCAGGTTGAGGGGGGAGAAAGAATTATTTTGGTACGGTCAGTTCTGTCCACAGAACTTTCTAAAGCACAGGGGAATATTTTTGATCAGCTGATAACAAGACCTTTAAGGTTTGCGTAGATGTTGATCAGACTTGAGTCCACCAACAGTCACACTTTTACAATATTCAGTTCCCTTTGAGCTATGCTTTAGCTTTGGCTAAGGGCATGGCCTCTCCTCCCAGCAACTGGTGTTTGTGATTTCAATGCAAATAAAAGCTAAGCTTTAAATACTGGTAGGAGGTTACCCTACACAAGTATACAACTTCTAAAATGTAGCATATTACAGCTCATATAAAAGGATTATTTAAAATATAAACCTTTCCATGATCTGATAGCATTCAAAATATTATTAATTTTCCTCTTTTTGACAATTATTTTTCTGATAAAAATGGGAGTTTTTTCTGCATCACAGTTATGATGGAACACACTAACAGAAAGGTTTTGTAAAATTCCTTTAAAACACCTTCCCCTGGATTCACCTGATTTCCTCACAGGTTTGGTTTTGGTTGGTTTTTGTTTGGGTATTTTTTCTTTGTTTACACATAGCTTATACCCCCAGCACTGTGTCCCTAGCTGATACCTGGTTGCTCTGATATTTCATCATCTACACTGCCCCAAAGGAATACAGCTATTCTGGCTGTTCACAAATAGAAATACAGCTTTTGATGCTACTGGGGTGCTTGATCCAACAGTTGCTTTGAAGATCAAGACCAAAGTCTTAGATGATACTAAAAAGTGACTGGCAGCCAGTGGAGCAAACCAAGTGCTGATCTGACACACAAAGACCTGCCTAAACCACATGAAAATCGGGCATCTACAGTCTATACCATTTAATGCTCATCAACAGCCTTCATATAAACACCCAGAAAGCATCACTGCTGCTAAGGGAAGGATCTTGGAAGCTGAGGGGGGAAAGGAAATTTTCAGTGTGTGTGCAGTGATGTTCAGCATTAGCCATCATGAACTGCAACCAAGTCAGGACAGCTTTCTTCCTGCTGTCATCTACCTTCTGTCATCTGCATCAACACTGAACACTAATTCTAACAGGTGACATCCATGTCCATTCCACAGTTGCTTTTGTCACTCCTCCAAGGAGGCCTCTTCTGGACTCGCTCCAACCGGTCTATACCCTTCTGATGTTGAGGGCCCTAGAGCTGGACGCAGTACTCAGGTGGGGTCTCACGAGAGCAGAGTAGAGGGAGAAAATCACCTTCTTGACCTGATGCAGCCCAGGATATGGTTGGCTTTCTGAGATGATGATCTAATGGATCTTCAGGGTCTGGAAGTAGTTAGCCAGAGTTCCCTAGTTTCTTCATAGAATATCATTGAATATGATATTCTACAAATTCCATTCAATATGAATTCTTCATAGAATATCATTTTTGGTTTCAGAAGAAGGGACAGGTAACTCAGCTTCATTTTAAAGCATTCACCCTTCTGAATCTCAAGCAGTCACACCCAAGGTTCAATTTCATCCAGTCATCTTTTATTTCTTTTTAAACAATGTGACACCTTAAATAATATAATTAGCCTACTTTAGCCAGCAGAATCTTGCTTTCTCAAACAATGTACAGGAAAGCACTTAATTTTCTTTCTTGGCACTCCTAATTGCCCCACATTTTTAGGTCAGTGAATGGGTAAGCCTGTGTTCCAAACTAGCACACACTGATGCATATATACTGACATTCAAATCTGTGCTGGAAATGGCTCCTGCCACAATCACCCTTCAGAACCACTGAAAACACAAAAATTGTAGAAATTTGCATACACTGACTTTTGGCTTTTTTATATTAGTAAAGCTTCTGTCATTTTCATAGTAGTAAGTAAACGTTTTATCTGTAAACTTGATGTCTACACAGTAGTTATAGTCCATACCAGAATCAATAGCAACATAATGACTGCATACAGAGAAAGATAATATAATTTGGTAAATTTGCTTTACAATGACCAAGTTATCTACCTCAGAAAGAAATGCTGAAAACTTCTAAATCTACTCAGAGACTTCTTTTTTTAAAACATATTTGTTCTTATCTGCATTTGCCTTCTAATGGGTACATCTCACAACTAGAATGTATGCTTTTAAGAACCATGTGGAATACTTATTGTAAAGACAAGATTCTTCAAGTTGTTCCTAGCCACAATTATCAGTGTGGTTTTAACAAAAAGGCAGACTAAAATAATTCTCATGGGAAACTTCAGGATAACTGACAACAACTATACTGTTAACTTAGATATAATTCATGTTACAGACATGACAATACAACCTAAAAGAAACAAAGTTAGTAGGTGGGTAGCATCGGAAGCAAAATACATACATGAAATGTTGACAAGCAGAAGGATTTAACCCACTGCATATATTGTTGATTCGAGTTAACAGAGTAGTAGATTCATCTCTGGTGAAGTATAAAGGTTCCTGCGCCTGCCATGCCAGCAGCTAGACAGAGATGCTACCACGCACATTAAATCCCTGTCTGAAACAATATTGATTTAAAGCATTTAATAATGCAAAGGCTTCAAACCAGAAAAGTCTAAACAATTTTTATTTTGAAATCTTTCTAACATTATGTGGCTGGCTGTCATTTTGCTTGCAAGTGAGCAAGCAGTACAGGGAAAAAAATTGGGTTTCATTTGCTGCGCTTCATAAAAAAAATTAGTCAAAATGTCTGGGAGAATTAAACATGCCAACAGACACATCCAAATGTCTAAGGCCCTCTTGAAAAAAACCCACAATGCAGAAGACTGTTTTTAAACATATTCTACACATGTAATCCTCGGACTGTCTCTTTACACTCCCTTTCTCTCCACTTTCAGGTTCACAGCAGTCACGGCTGTCAGCTCAAATACAGAAAGTAATTCTTCAAAGTAGTCTCTGTGTTCAAACATTTCAACACATCAGTCTTCTCCAGGGAACCTCAGCATATGTCCACCGAGATGGTGCCGACACAAGAGAATTTTCTCTGCATCGCTTCCTGGCACTTTCAAACAAGCCTGAAGGAACCGCATCCGCCGCCGCGACGCAGCAGAGGTGTCCCACCGCCAGCACTACGCACAGCCGAGGCTGGGAGCAGAGACCACCCTTTGCTTAGCGACTGGTGCCTTTTTCAAGAATGAACAGATCAGCGGCAGCACTGACATGAAACGATCAGAATGGGAACCTCACAAGTCATGCAATTCTGTAAACTGGTTAGTTGTGCAATAATAACTGATAATAAACAACTGATTTGTATTCAGTGCACGAGAAACAGCAACACTGGCATTAGGTGCTTGTCCTACAACAAGACTTGCATGTTTTCACCGTACTGCTGAAGTCACGTACTCTAAATGCTTGTACAAGATATGTACCTAACATAGCACATTTACAGGGAGAAAAGTATGACTCAAATTAATTCCTTGCAGCAAAAGTTATTTTAACTGCTACTGGTCCTTCTACATAGAAAACCGAGGAAAAGAAACCCAGAAGCAGCACTGCTGCTCACGGCACTGACTCGACTGCTTGCTGTGAGAACAAAACCTCGCCTGTTCTCGTTCAGGATCTGTTTAGCAGCAGCAATAGATTCATGTTTGTTCAAATACACAAACAAGTAGTCAGTAAATCAGAAAGCACCTGACTGATGCTCCACACTTGCAGGGTCTTCCCCCCCCCCCTTCCCGCTGTTGTTAAACCCACCATCCCAAACCATGAATCCCTTTTTACAACATTTTGAAAAAGACAACTCGTGGCCCAAAGAGCGTAAGGGTTAAGTAGAAGACACGAGAGAGCAGACAAATACTGCCTGATGAAGGAGAAGGAAGCAAGCTGCCCGGGGAAGATCCTGAGCATTGACACAGCAGGAGACCTGCTCTCTTGTATTTGCAGAGGCATTGCTGCAGAGGGGATCCTGGATGAAGACATTGGAAAAGTTTCTGAGGTAGACTGGCAGCCATCCACCAGCAGCTTTTGTTAAGTGAAAGGAAAAACTGAGACCAAAAAATAAATCACGGTGGTGTTTGAAAAATTAGGCAAGCGGGTAATAAGCAGTGAGAACTAAGCTCCTGAGAGCCACTGATAGATGAGAGGCCACGAAGGTGCTGAAAGGTGAGGGTCTGTGGAGACACATGGAGAGAGGGAACTGTGCAGCAGCATTTTGAACAGACACTAATGGAGCAAATGCCATTCATAAAGGAAGGCTGAGAAGACACTGCAGAAGTCAAGACAGAAAAATCATAATATCCCTTGATAACAATTTTGTCTATGTGAACGAGTCGGAAAGGCTTGTCTTGGAAACACCAGATAGGAAGAACAAGAAAGATTTATATAAGGCAAGATCTTTCAGACCAACTAATTGAAAGAAACAAAATTTTTCAGGTCTAAAATAGTATAAAGCAACTTCAAAACAAACAAACAAACAAAACCCCCAAAATAAGAATAATTGCTGAGAGTTAGTGTTAATCAGGGAATTAAGATAAAATGTAACATCAAGTGTGCGAAAGGGCTGGGGAATGTCAGTACAGGGAGATGCTACAAAAGGGTTCTCAAAGAAAGAGCACATAATTTGTCATCTGTGGAAAATGAAGGGACAAAAAGAGGATTAAGAAGGATTTAGATAAGCACCAGAAAGCAACTATGGCAATACTAAGGCAGAGGCTAAAGTGAGAGATGGTGGTGATACTCGCAGTGACCGTGAAAGAAGATAACAAAGCAGGTTGAACTTTTTTCTTGACAATCACCTAATCCGTGAAACATCGGCTAAGATTTTGACAGCAAGGTAGAGCTGGAGTAGAGAGACTGAGATAAGACTCATTAGTACAGACATGAATTTGTATTCATGGACAGGATTTCTTCACAGGTAAGAGGAGGAAAAAAACAAAAGGCAGAGCCGTGTAAAACGTTGTCATAGAAGGAGGCTGAAGACTATGAAATTCCTGAAATTATGAAGAAGGAACTACTAGAGAGGACAGGCACCAGAACAGAGGGTGGTCACATCTGCAAACCCCCTCAAATCTGGAGCAGATACGGAAAGGCCAAGTGAACAATCAGGAAGCGAAAGGAAGGCTGATTAACGACAGGGCTCTCACAGAAGAGGAACCACCGGACAGCGGTTGCCAAAGAACAGGATGGATGACGTCTACTGGGTAGAACCATGTTGACATGTGCAAATGAACAGAAGGGCATGAAGAAATGTGGCAGCTTGAAAGTACAAAAGGTCAGTGTGGAAGTGGGAATCCAAGACGAACAGGGAAGAACTGCAAGGCACGGGTGAGAGGGCCAAAGAGAGGAAGACTAGCAAGAGATCTGATGGAGGTGACAAAAGTGATGACAAAGGGAACCAAGGCAGAGGGAAAAGCTGACTGAAGGTATTAAAAAAATGGGAAACAATAGGAAAGGGGAAGAGCAAGTAGGGATTAGAATTGGCACTGGAGCTGACTGACAAGGAGGTAGGAAAACAGTGAAGAGGGAGAAGAGGCAGTAGCAGGTAGAGAGGAATTAAATCAACAACAGCAAACAGAACCAGGGAACGCGCGGCTAAACACCCCAAGGCACCTCTTCGCATGGCAAGTGGCAAAGCCATGAATGTTTTGCCAAAGAATACAAAAGACGTTGAGAGTTTACACGGGCTCAAAAGGTAGGTGACAGTATTAAAAACCTATCAAGGGATAGTAGGAATTAAATCAACAACAGCAAACAGAACCAGGGAACGCGCGGCTAAACACCCCAAGGCACCTCTTCGCATGGCAAGTGGCAAAGCCATGAATGTTTTGCCAAAGAATACAAAAGACGTTGAGAGTTTACACGGGCTCAAAAGGTAGGTATTAAAAACCTATCAGGGGATAGTAAGTACAGCAGTGCTGTGCCTTTGCCCCTGAACATCCCTGCTGCAGATCTCTACAGCCAGGGAGTGTAACGAGATCAGTTTGAAAACTGCTCTGCAGGTACGGCTGCAGACTTTCCTGCTAACCAACTGGAAAGAACTGCCAGATCTGACAGGGAGAAGGGAAGAAGGTTGCCCTCATTTCAACATGTAGCCATTTATGGAAGCAATTTTTTTCCCCCACTGCTATACAGTTTTCTATCAGTCTCTTAGGGCTTCCCATACGAATATCACAGTTTATTAAATGAATCTAGTGAAGATGACTATCCTCTCATTCTCAGCCCAAGAAGAAAATGTTTGAGGGGAAAATCAAAAGTTGAGACAACTTTCCAACAAAAGCCTAAGTCTGTGCCTAATTATATTAAATATAGTGTTGATCATAGGCACACTGTACTACCTCAAACGGCCTGCGGGTTTTGTACTGCTGCCCAAATGTTTTACCCTATTTCCAGCGACTGAGTAACGACTTCTGGTTTTAGTAATGGAAATACAAGTGGTGTACAAATACTAAGAGCAGATCTGGCACTCATCTGTAGGTGTAATTAGCATATTATAAATTTCTAACTGACTTCTCACTACTCCCCAGAAGTTCATACTCGCAGCAGAT
This sequence comes from Eurypyga helias, assembly GCF_000690775.1. NCBI lineage: Eukaryota > Metazoa > Chordata > Aves > Eurypygiformes > Eurypygidae > Eurypyga > Eurypyga helias. The sequence goes on along the minus strand of NW_010231321.1, from coordinate 27,531 downwards.
CAGAGCCAAACATGCTGTAAGCACTGAAGGCATCTTTACAAATTTTTAACGTTGGAAATGACAATTTTCAGCTAAGGATATATTATAACTTACAGATATTTGTTCATTTGCTTGCCTGTTCATTTCAACAGCATCTGAAAAATCTTTATACTGCATAAATAATGTATTATATCCATAACAACAGGATACAGTACACTATATGATTGATTACCTTGGCATTTAGCTCTTGTGGGAATAGCTTTTGTGAAACATGGCTCTATTGGGCTCCCAGAAAATTACATTTTGGTAAAATTGTCTGAACAATCAAAATTTGGTATGGCTAGACATATTGTTATTAACATTGCACAGGCAGGTACAAACTTGAACTTCTCATGCTGTACCAAAACTGTTTCTCAAAAAATCAGAGCCAGAAAAATCAGGTTTGATTGATTTAAATCTGTGCTCTAAATCACTAATTCTACTGTGGATTAAAATCAGCAAACTTTTAAGTCACACAGTGGTTTACACAAGTAACCACTGCTACTTTTGTTTTTATTGCAGTATTCTGAAGCACAGTTAGTTTTACTCTGAACTTTACACAAAATTTAGTACTATTTTATGCCAATTATTTAAAGTCCCAGTTTCTCCTTTTCCATTTTTCTTTTCCATAATGACGTTAGCATATGATAAAAGAGCCATCACTTATTTGCCAAGTGATCACTATTCATTTTTTATCATGGTTAGTGTGAAGTTGACTCTTATTCCATCTGAAATTGAAAGTGTTTTCAACATGATTTTTTTTTCTAAAATATGCGTATTTCACATATTATTTGAAAGTTAATGATTAATAGTTTACATAGAGCCATCTTAAATACAGGAGATATAGGGAAGAAAAATGAAGTTCATCTAAGCAGGTGCTGTATTGCAAATTTAACATTTATGAAGATATACATTCTCTGTTGCTAACAAAATCTACTACTTCTAAGCATTCTGTCTTAGGAGATTTTGGTATAGCTAACAGCCTCAAACCTAATTTATGTTCACAAACTGAAAGAGGACAGTAAGAGTAAACAAAATATCCAGTTCCTCAAATCCTAATATGTTTTCTAAACCTCTAACTGCACACTGAATTGAACTTACCAAATAGATCTAACTGATGAAAATATTATTTCAGAACCAGGGCAGGATACAATTTGTTATGAAAACACAGCTCACTTTCCCAATTAATGATTGTTACCTAAATCACATCACTATTTGAAACCTAAGCAACAACTTTAATTCTTGAATTGTTTAAAGTTATTCGAGTAAATTTTTTATAGATTATTTTTAATACCTTCATACTTCCTACCAGTTTTAAAGTTCTCAAAAAGAAAAGAATGTATCTAACAAATCAAAATATGTATTTAAATAACTGTTTTGGCCTTTTTACTGAACTGTTGATTTTTAGCTATCATGTTCTTAAAAATAATTAAAGATGGTCGACCCCGCCAATCCCCCAAATATTTGCAACATAAATACGAAATGTCAAGGAAACTGAGAACAAGAAGGATAAAAGTTAATCTCGTTGATTTAAAAATAAATCATAGCATGCTTAAGGAACTGTCAGGAAAAGTAATTTTAGCCTAACTTTACTGCTCCTTATGAACTCTACTGCAAACAGCTCATTTGCTCTACTGACTTCTTGACGTTACAGAATCTGTTTGCAATTACGATTTGACATATATTAGTAAATACTGTGAACAGAAACAGCAAATGGAAAACAGGATCTACTGTCCTGAGTGTAGACATATTGCCAGTTCTCATTAATTCATTGCCCACAACCGATATAAAGGCGTAAGCTTTTATTACCCTAATAGACCACCAGCAACAGGATTTAGTACAGCTCCAAGACATGCTTTCTCTATAGGTCACATTGATGAAGAGCACTGTCTCACTACAAATAAAAATAACTACACCAAATAAAACCTAAGCCTGACACGATGTAATATTCATGAGTTTATACGGTGTCATTTTGTAAAGTTTAGGCTCTAACCCTGCATTATATCATCATCCTCCAGAACCTTTGCTTGTTTTAAGTTTAAAAAAAATTAATTAATTCTGGATTTCAGACTTGCCCTTAGAAGCTCAGAGACATGAACTACCTGAACTGCTGTAACAGCAACTTCTTGAGACTGGCAGCAACTGGATTCCTGGTTAATCTCACTGCACTGATCACATCAATACCCACAAAGTCTCTGACAGAGGAAAAATGCAGTGAACTGCCATGTTCCAAAAATCACCTTTCTAGCTGAGATATCTCCAATCCTGACACAGAAGCCTCTGACGCTGCAGTGCAGCTGTGTCAATAGAAAACAGAGAGACTTCCAGAAAAACAGGGCTGGTGGCCACCAACTCCATCCCCCTCCCTGGTGAATAAGGTAAAACTCCATCATTCACACCTTTGGTTTTGAACGCTTCTGTAATGCACATCCCACAGTCCCCTCACAAATTTACTCCAGTATTTAGATAATCTCAACAATGGAATATATTTCTAGAGCCTCAACTGAGTTTCTCTGTTAGAAACCCCTGGCAAGATACATGCCCTCCTCTATATCCCTGGGCAATCCCAACTATAATCCATCCAATGTATCAGACTGTAGGATGGCACTTCAACCTGTAATTTCTGTTTTTAACACAAATCACTGCTTCTTCAGAAAAGCGAACAAACCAACCCAACCAAACTCAGGCTGATATAAGTGTTTTAACATTGCTGAACAGTATTTCCTGAACTGCTGAAGGGACACACAGGGTTTCCTGTGGCCGTATTAGTAACTCCTAGAAACCGCTCCTCAAGATTTATTTGTAACTGAGAACCTACAAAGCCATTGGAGAGTCAATGACCAGATATCAGTGTTTACCATTTCAATCTCAGCAAATATCCAAAACCAGAAACCATAACATACCCCATGCATAAAAATTATATTCAATTGCTACTTTCTCCACAACCTGTCATGCAGTGATTTGGATTTACATAATTCTTCAATTCTTGACCTAATACTTCGAGTCATAGGTGAAAACCAAGCCTTTTTCTTTTTGGTTGTGTGTGGGGTTTTTTGTTTTGGTTTTGCTTTTTCTTGTTGTTTTGTTTTTGTGTTTTCCTTTCTTAGAAACATTTTTCACCTGGTGAACAAATGTGAACAAACAAACAACTGTGACTTTGAAATAATGTTAAACATAACTAGAACTTTACAGTCATAGCAGTAATTCTCTGAGAAATGGGGGACACTAAGCCCCTAAGTGCCTGGTCCTCTTTACATAACTCATATATCTTTTCATGGGGAATATTTTATCTTAAAAATATTTATTTTTTACCTTCTTCAGGACATCTCTGCAACAGACAAGTTTAGGATTTCAGCTTTATGGAGTAACTAAAATGATTTCTGCCCCAGTAGAGACACCTGATTATAAGATTCAGCTGAGTTTTGATTGCATCCACAAACCTGTCTCCTCACTCATGTAACTTAAATGTTACGCTTCCTTTTTAAGTTCTTGCAGTCTCACAAATTTTTGAGTATAAAATTTAATGACCAATTGAAAATAAATAAATCATTTGTTATATCACATTCCATCCACTTGGCATACAGTATTTGCACAGAGAACATTTGCTAGAGGTACTGTTAAGTGAAAATCCTTGTTATATTATGCATGACTTTGCAAAGCACTGAGTACATAATACTCATCATGAAATTCAGAATATATAACTAAATTTAGAAAGAGGTACATCCAAACCTGTGATCAGCATTCTGACATCTTCAGTTATGAGTTTTAATTAAACTTGCTTTTTGTGTTATGTCTATTTTTATTAAATAGGCACAGAACCATGTTTCATACATTATGCAAAACTAAAGAGAGATAAAAAAGTTATTTGTAAATACTCTTTCTTAAAGGGACTTCATAATGCACGTCATTGTTCCATAACTCCGCATTTGTGATGAAGAGGCATCACTACTGAGCATAATCCAGCTCTTTGAGGGCTTCAGCCACCTCACGAGCACTCCGTTTCAGCACCCAGATACTACTTCCTGTGACAACAGGCTGATACATGAGATCGTTGGATGATACAGTGCATGGACTACTTTTTTGGAAGGAAGTAAATTATCAAAAAATAAAGCCAAAGAGATTCTTGGACATCTCTGATGCATCAGACTAACCCTTGGATTCCACAATTCCTGCTCTTTGGTACTGAGAATCTCTCAAATCTGAGCAGATGAGGTCTCCCTCTCTGTATTTTTCCACACGATGCATCACATTTAAAGAATCTTCATACCTCCTACTATCACGAATAAGAAACACAAAGATGTGCCCAGATTAAGCTGAGAAGGCTGCAGTCCTAACTGCCCTAAATGTCTCCCTTCAGAAGCTCGGTCTCCCCGAGTAGAGACAGCAGAACTGCGCGACAGCAGCCCTGTAAGCTCCCCGTTTACTGCCCGGCGTAAAGCCACGCAACCTCCATTCTGGACTGTGCCACGGGTCGTGGTGTAATCCACCGCTGGTTCAGGCCCATCTCAGCCTCTTCTACTGAGAAGGCAGACACTGCCAGGAGAACAGTGATTCCCCTCCAGCTGCAGGAAGGAGAAAACCTTTCAGCAGGCTATCCCACTCGTGTTCCCAACTGTTCCCTGCTGCATTTCCTCTGACAAGCAATTCGTGTTGAATTTACGGAGTCCTATCACTTCACCACGTGCAGGAGTACCACGCAGCTCTGACGGAGCTTGCACACGCTCGCACGTTAGAAGCCCTTGTACCTTTGCTAGGCAATGCCTGTTAAACCCAGGATCCTGGCCTCGTGAGCAGAAGGACCGCTCACCCAGCAAAACACAGCAGCAAACTCACCGAGCACTGTCCTTCCACAGATTCTGCTCGCGAAAGGCACAGTTTCAAGTGAGTCCCAAGCAAGAAATGAAACTGGAATAACCAGCACACCAAATGGTACTTTGCAAGCAACAAGGAAGCCCAGCTTAAAGAAACCAGTATTTTGAGCTTCAGGAGAGCTGTGAGAATGGGATGCTACACCGTGACAACAGAAGGGTGGCTTTGTGCTTGGTTTTGCAGTTGGTGTGTTTGTTGTTGATTTTTGGTTGTTGGTTTTTTTTTGGTGTGGTTTGTTGTTTTCTCTCCCCCCTCCCCTCCCCCCCCGAATGCTTTTCTTCAAAGGTTACTCTTTCTACATTTGCCAAGAAGCAGTTTTTATTACTAGAGTCTACTACTATAGCATTCACCTTTTGATGTGGATAAATACTTTCTCAGAATACTCCAATCCAAATTTTCTTGTAGTCAGCGCATTTATATTTACAAATTCTACATGGCTTTACTGAAAGACCAGAAAGCTGTTTTCCTGCTGGAGGGAAACCTACTTAGCATCCAAGAGGAGAAACTACCAACTTCTGATTTAGCTGAGCAAGTTCCCTCCATTTCCTGAAAAATCAAGATAGGTAGAATGCAGCACCTGCTACTCTTTCAGTACTAATTCAGCACAAATTGTGCTTTAAACTGCTTTTTAAAAATCTCTTAAGTAATCTGTACCACCAGAAAACTCTGATTTTCCATGTGTACTTCCTCTCACTTTTCAGACTAGTAGGTAGCCAGAGGTTGGGCACGGCCATGTACTGGTACAAAGGATTTCCAACCATTTTTGTGTGTATTGAGCTGGGCAAACAAGCACCTTGCACAAATGACAGCCACAGACAAACAAAATATACAACGCTTATTACAAGTTTCCCAGAAATCAAGATTTTGGGCAGAAAATAACCTGAAAGATGAGTCTTCCCATAGTATTTCTTGACTACGTCACTCCTATAACAAACAGATCGTGTGCACATGCTGATGAAATGCTGCATATGTGTAAACAGCACAAATAAGAGGAGGTAAAACCCTTGAAAGATGTGTGCGGATAACCTGAGAACTACTATCAAAAAATTAGCGTACGAAGAAATTCAAATACTGGAGAGCTATTTTGGTTCTAGCGTTGTTGTTTGTGCTTCATTGCTAAAATGTTGTTAAATTCATTTTATCGCAGGCATGCAGTGTACTGCGTTTTCAAGATCAATTAAGTTCATTTTGCAAATGTGCTTAGAATTTCAATCTAAGATGTTCTTGGAGAGAATTTTGGACAACGAGTTGGTCAAATTTGTTCTTATTTTCTTATTCTTCTTCACCTTTTCAGTTTATTTAGTGCTACTGTTATGATTTGCATAATGCACACTGCAGTCACTTTCATTCTGGCAAAGAACACTTATTTGGAAATGAAGATACACCAAATTATGTTCCATTGCATTTGGAAAGAATGAGAAGTGAACAACAATAAACCTCCTGCATGCTAAGTAGAGCCACTGACTGCAAGACATACAAGGACTACTGTGCCAAAAAGTTCTTGCTGTTGCTCCACTGACATTTCTGAATTTGAACAAATGTGGCTCATTAAGCTGAGGTAGAATAAAGAGAAAACCCAAATGCAGATTTTCCAAAGTCCTCCACTTGCAGGTACCTAATTTATGAATTTTATCTTCTTTCCAATGTAAGTAGAATGGCAAGAACCAACGTGTTGATTATGCTGTAATGAGTCTGAAGAGGTTTCAGCGCATCAGTCTTAGATCTCCAGTTTTTTAAAAGGTGTAGCAGAGTTAAATGCAGGGCCTAAACAGAGTAATTCTATAGATGGATAAAACTGGGATTTTAAAGGAAAAAGTAAGAGTCATCATGTACATTAGTACAAAATGTATTTGAATGCAGTTAATTCTGGAACCTCTCTAACACCTCCAGGATGCTGTTTTTTTGTTAATTGATGGTGATTTGTGTGCAGCAATAGTGTTATCCTGTGTGAATGTTCAACTCTCTGTACCTTATTGATACTGTGATTTTTAAAAGAATATATATATTCACAATACAATTCATAAAGAATAATATTATATATTCATTTTCCAGCAGGTCATACACATTCTTGAGAGAGACCTAACGCTCATTATTTTTCTCACTTTTACAAACAGAGCACTAAATAGGAACAGCTCAATGGAGTACACACACACAGATTAGGATTGCTAAGAATAAAATCAAGCAGTGGAGAGAGGGTCAAGTGAGCTGCACACTGTTTCAAAAATCATGGCCTACGAACAGCATACTAGTCCTTCACAGATACCAGATGGAAGCCTGACGTTCCCTCCTCCTCTGCACACTGACCAGATGAATTTTCCCAATGTTATAGAAATAAAACTGGTTAATAAAAAGCGAGCTGCACACATTCTGAGCCCTTTTGATGCTTTTGTGGTTTAACAAACATTTCACTAACCACTCCAAAATTATCATTACTAATTTGCTTGACAATTTAACCAAAATAATGCATGTTTGTATGTGACAGCTTCAATATTTCTTTATTGGTTTTAATTACCTCTCCTATTACTCTGTTCATGTCAACTGATCTCTGTTTAGTCTCTTAATAAGAGCAGTGATTTACTCTGTCAGGTTTTTAGAGAACATTTGCATAGCTACACCAATTAGATATTTTCCTATAACCAGGAATTTATAATATTTGATGAAAGTATACAAAAGAAAAACCAGTAGGCTGCATTGGAAGGGCTGAAATACTGATTATGTCATTGAAGTCACACCTAAGAAATAAAACTAAGTTTATTATCCACTCTAATTTAAAGCAGGCATGCTTATTTCTCCAGGAGTACTTCCAACCAGAGGTAAGCATCATTTTCAACAATCTTTCCAGAGAACTCTTTACCCTATTTGAAGCTGCCCAGAACCACAGTAAGATCCCCTATGGTCCCAGTGCAGAAGAATATGCAACCACTTCAGTTACCTCCAGTCAATGGGCGAGCTTTCTTCACACTACTGCACAGCCTAGCACCCCTATGGAGATGGTCAGCAGACATTATATGCCAGAAGATTAGTTTATTATCTACCAACTCCTTCTTAATTAAATGAGCTGAGATCTCTCCATCAGTAATCAACACACAAAAGATAAGTTATGAACAGAAAGCAGCCAATTTTCAGTTAGGATGGGCTCTGGGGAAACGTGTATTTGCTTTAATCTGCTTTAAGTGAAAGCATAAAACAAAGTCTTGTGTTCCAAAATATGCCAGTTGTGTTCTCCTAAGTGAAGCTAACCCTGGTTGCACACATCCATATGCTACTAGTTTGTTACAACAGCAGCTTCCTGCAGCATTTCAGGATTTCAAAGATATTTTTAAGTGCTAAAACGGGCATATCAGCCATCAGCTATTACAGAGAGATGATCAAATTTCCAACCTAAACAACTTCTAAAATCTATTCAAGACAAAGCAACTGTATTTTAGTGTGCCTCACACTGACCAGTTACAGCTCACAGAGAAGCATAGAATTTAACTGTTTGCTCTGTACCTATTTAAGTAGAGTTGTTTTGCCTGTAAAATAAAAAAAATGCCCTACCTTTAATCCTGGCTCAGATGATGCTCAAAAGACTAGATCCTATTGTTCTTCGCTAATTACCTTAATAAGTATAGGCTTTTAAAATAAATCCTAATTACAAATGTTAATTAGGAGAATATGAAGTTACTCACAGTTATTTAGAAGTATTAGCAGGCATCTGTAGGATAAACAAATTTCTCATGGCTTTGTCACCAGCTCTTCAAGCTTAGCATTTCTTTTCCTAAACAAGTAGACCAGTTCCATAAAACAAAGGTGCCACATCAATGCAAGCAGTATTTACACTGACTTGCTTAAAGAAAACAATTTGCTACGTTGCTAGAAGTCAAGGTGCAATCTGACAAATGATGGGCTATTCACAAATGTGTTGAAAAATCAGTCACTTTCCTTAATTTCCATCTCCTTACTGGGAGATTAGAAGAAAACTATAAATTCAAATTACTAAACTCATTGGGAATATCTTGAGCTAGGCTGTGCTTCCAACCATTTTATTTTCTTGGAAAGCACACTGGACATGTAAGACTTCCCCCTTTAGTTGTTCAAATGTTTGTGGCTGCACTCCAAGTCATCCCTGTTCAATGGTCTGTGATTTAAGACTAAAAAAATAAAATTTTTTTTAAATAAGATATTTTACTTCATCTTAAAAAAAAAAATCTTAATTTACTAATGTAGTTAGCCACCATGTAGCCTAGTCAATTCACTGATCAGGTGGTGTTAGGCACAAGTTTTCCTCGTAGAAAGTTCACTGTGTCTCACCCAAGAGGTAGCTACAGGAATCAGTTGTTGTATTATTTAATTTATAATGCTGCAATACTTAAAGACATGCACTATAAAGTAGGTGTTTTATGAACTCCCCATTTAAGAAAAATAAATCAGAACCTGTTGCCAGAATGCAACTCTCTCAGTGCAGTTATGATTAATGTAAATGTCATAAGGACATAAGCAAAAAAAAGTTTAATTTACTCAAAAATATTCCGAACATTTGGATGGCTGGAGGCTACAGCAACACCTCCAACTAAATACCTTTGCATCAATCCACTTGCTTTACAATTATGCTTCCTCTTTATTCCAGCAACATGCTACTCTGCAGACCTGATCGTTTTGCATCCTTTTCAACTGGAGATGAATCCAAAAAGAGGAAGTCACAACAACTGACGAAACCAATCTTTTCAGAGAGTTCAGGTTTTCAGCATCAACAAGAAATCACCTACCAACATGAAAAAATAATCTAGGAATTAATAAATTCAGCTTTTTTCTTGTCTGATAATAAATACAAGTAATAGAGAAAGAGAAAGATTAAAACACGTGCTCTGAGCATGGTTTCAAGTAATTTTTCCCCTTTTCCTCTCTACTCCGCTCTCATGAGACCCCCACCTGCAGTACTGCATCCAGCTGTGAAGACCCTAGCATAAGGATGCAGACCAGTTGGAGCGAGTCCAGAGGAGGCCACGAAGATGCTCAGAGGGCTGGAGCACCTCTGCTATGGGGACAGGCTGAGAGAGTTGGGCTTGTTCAGCCTGGAGAAGAGAAGGCTCCGGGGAGACCTTATAGCACCCTCCAGTACCTGAAGGGGCTACAAGGAAGCTGGGGGGGACTTTTTACAAGGGCCTGTAGTGACAGGACAAGGGGGAATGGGTTTAAATTGAAATCAGGGAGGCTTAGATTAGATATCAGGATGAAGTTCTTCACAGAGAGGGTGGTGAGGCACTGGAAGAGGTTGCCCAGAGAAGCTGTGGATGCCCCATCCCTGGAAGTGTTCAAGGCCAGGCTGGATGAGGCTTTGAGCAACCTGGTCGAGTGGAAGGTGTCCCTGCCCATGGCAGGGGGGGTGGGACTAGATGATCTTTAAGGGCCCTTCCAACCCAAACCATTCTATGATTCTATAATTGAGATTACAGAGTACGGAAAGTCTGAGGCAACTGGTTATAATTTTGAATTCTGACACCACCCAAACAATGAGTATCTCATCCAGAACAACAGTATTGACGAGCAGTACCATGCCAGGAGTGCCACTGCATCAATTAATATTTTCAAGGTGTTTCAACTTAGTCAATACTGCAATATTTCCTATACTGACATGCTTAGATTTCCTTTTTTTGTGCCATCTTCAGTGTTATCTAGTTCACTGAACCTCTTCCCACAACAATTGCCCTTAGGTAAGGTCAGACACTAGGAATTCACCTAAGACAGTAACAACTTCTGGAAATTAGAGGAAAATACTACAGCACAGCCTTTTGACATCTTTACCATTTATTATTTAGAAATAACGATTCAGTTGTTTGAAAACAAAAGGTAAGATAGCACCAAAACTTCTAGTAATGCAGGAATGGCAGGGGCTTGTCTTGGTCACTGAATCCAGCATCTCACAACTGCAAGCGTTCACTCCATAATAACCTTGTTGCCATGTACTAAAATGCTTCCCAAACCTTTACAAGGGAAACCTCAGATCCAATATAAGTGCCACAACCCACAACTATAAAGCGCCTCAGGACAAAGATTTTTTTCCTAGTTCCCATCACAGCTCAGAATTCATAGGGGATGCTGCACCTCCAAATTACAGAGCAAAACAACATGACACCCTCAGCCCTAATGATCCCAAGAGCAAAATGCACCCACATCTGACAGACTTCAAACCATCCTCAACAAAATATTCTAAATTCAGCTTCCGCAGAAAGAACTCAAAACCAAAATTAACAGTAAAATGTATCACTACTACATTAATATACTTTAATATTAAAGTTATACAAACAACTTGCTTTTAATTTTAACCCTAACTTACTGACCTGATCATAGAAACTGAACCAACGTATCTCATCACCATGACTTCAAACGCAGTGTACTGATTACAGCTTTTGATAGCCTCTCTAACCACTTGACCATGGAAACAGATGTCATTGGTATGTATTATTTTAATTACTTTTAAAGACCACTTTCACATAATAAATCAACATTTTTATTCCATGCCAGCCATATTATTAGCATTAATCTACACTAAAATATCTTTTGTACAAGAAGAACGTATAGTACTAGAAGACTTGATTTTATTAAAAAAAAAAAAAATCAGCCAGCTACTGTCCAAGCTAACACATACTATCAATTTCTGTAAAATTAAAGTCTGTCATCAGAAACACACACAAAAAAAAAAACACCCTCAGAAACTATATTCAGATTTTCTTTTTAAAAAATGCATTTAAAGAGCTTCCATAAAGTCAGGGTCTTAGCTCAAAGGCAGGTTAGGACTTTCATTTTAAGTACCTTTCAAAGGTACAAGAAGGGAAGTAACCAATAGATGGATAAACTTACAAAATCAATATGCAACGGTTAAACAAACAAAAATCCAGTTGTTCCTCAAACTGCAGGATATTGCCTGATTATTATGAAGAATATTCCTACGTAATCTGTCCCACTGCCTTCTAAAAAAAATCCCAGAAAAGATGACTCACGAGGATGCTTCACAAGCAATGAGAAGGCACCACAATTTCAAATCATATGACTTCTCTGAAGAACTTCAAAGACATCTTCCAAATAAAGTCAGGAACATCCAGGCCAAACAGTCAAGGAGAAGTTACAGCCCATCACTCTCTATCCTCTCCTTTCTATGCACTAGGGAAGCTGCCCTCCACACCCCAAGCCTCGAGACTCTTTGCTTCAAGCCTTACAGCAGCATTTCCTACATCCTTGCAATTTAACTCTCCAAATGAGACTCTATTACGAAAGTTGAGTACGGTGGTTTTTTCTGTTTTGCTGGACTGACACTGTGATATGCAAACTTCACTGCCAAAACTCAGGGAACAGTGCCATAAAAATGCTGGCAATCAATTAATGAAAAGCTAGTAAGACTACCCAATATTATGCCTGGAAAGGTTTTAATACATTTACAAAAACATTTGTTGTTTTCAAATTTTTTACTTTTTACAAGGGCCTGTAGTGACAGGACAAGGGGTAATGGGTTTAAATTGAAAGTGGGGAGGTTTAGATTAGATGTCAGGAAGAAGTTCTTCCCGGAGAGGGTGATGAGACACTGGAACAGGTTGCCCAGAGAAGCTGTGGATGCCCCATCCCTGGAAGTGTTCAAGGCCAGGCTGGACGAGGCTTTGAGCAACCTGGTCAAGTGGAAGGTGTCTCTGCCCATGGCAGGGGGGGTGGAACCAGATGGTCTTTAAGGGCCCTTCCAACCCAAACCACTCCATGATTCAAGATGCCACCATAATCCATATCTGCATTTTTAACCATAATCTACACACATCTGAGTCAGTATGGCTCACTGCCAAATAATCGACAAAGCTGCTGAAATTCTGATGCCATTGAAATTCTAACCTGGTGAGTAGTGGCAGCTTGGCCTAGCCTACAGTTACTAATCAGCTGGAAGAAATACTTGTACCATCATCACATCATGTATTTGCTGTATTTTTTTTAATTCTATCTTTATATTTTCTCTCTTTTTAAAAGCCTTTCAGGTAAAAGAGAGGAAAGACTGTCAAGCAAGCAAGCAACTAGCCTGACATTTGGGAAAACTGTCTCAATTCTCTCCTCCAACCCAAAGTCAGACACGAAGTCTAAGGAATTCAGTCAGTGTCTCCCTCCACTCTGCTTGCACAGGAACAGAAGTCAATCCTGAACACAGACTGCTGTGAGGAAAAACACATTAGAAGATCACGAAGCACTCTGTACTACAGTCACAAGGTCTGCAAAACTCAGACAGGCTAAAATACGGGATAACAATGTATTAACCTATCTAGGTAGCACACAGGAACAGCACTTCAGAAATCACAGCTAAATGACACTTTAAAAATTCAGCTCATGAAGACTTACATACAACTATTTCAAATGAGGCTTACATTCACCAGAAGTGAGTGTTGTAGAAATCCTTTCAATTAGGCTGAAGGCAGACTGACTTCATTTAGCAGCGCCTTAGAGTGGGAAAGCTGTTCTAAGACCAGTTTTGTAAATACGACTAGAATTACAGAGGACATCTCCCGCTCCTTCAGTAAGTTAGATGGTTGTTGTTACTGCAATACAGACAGTAGTTTACCACCAGCCTTTGTCACAATTTTCTAACAGGCAACTTGATATCTTTGCTTACAAATATCATACTTTAAATGCATGGTTTAGAACGACAGAAAAATTGTATCTGTAATGGTTGATGGGCAAGGAGACTTCTGTGCTAACATTTTCAGCAATACACAGTTGTCTAAAATCAGTGCCATGCAAAAACTGACTGAAAATATTTCCACTGAACAGTCAGGGTTAAGGATGAATAACTCAAGCAGCTTTAGATCTATTTGATGTTTCAAGCTGCCAGTAATTAGGAGCCAGGAAGGGACCGTAAAATGTTCTGAAAAGATGCTGTATGATTTTGTTTGATAAGGGAACACAAATCAGGGCAAGTAGCTCATTTTTGGTTTTTTAACACTGTTTACAGAACTGTTTCACCGTGGTGTACAGCTTGTGATTCAAATATCTGAAAAACGCTTGAGCTAAAGGTGCCTTTCTAAATAGAGTACTATATTAAGACAACTTCAGGCATCTTACTACCAAAGGTAATTTTGGAGATCAGTATTCAGAGGGATAAGAAATACTACATGCTTTCACATATGTGCAGGGATATGGGGTGTTTGTGTGTAAGTTTCACACAGTGAACTCAGATGCTCACTGCACCAAGTATGTGATGTGATCTTAAATATTTCTGACCACTCTTCTGAGTTTGTTGTGGTTATTAAAGAACAACTTCCAGAGATTTTATTTATTTATTTCCCTCCTGTGGCCAGGTGCATTCTTGAACCACTGACATCCTCCTTTTTTTATAGAAATAGAACAAAATTCTAAACTGTCACTTTGTAGCTGTGTCAGAACTGGAGCTTTCTATAGGGTTACTGGTGATATCCTGGATGGTGTTTAAAAAACTTTTACTTGTAGCTAATTTTACAAAATGTTGAAAATAAAATGGTGTCCTGAAGTGAACATCCCCAAATCAGCAGTTTGAAACTATTCTCTGACTTCTTACGTCACAAGAAATAGTGAGCCTTACACAGACTCACAGAGTGTTAGGGGTTGGAAAGGATCTCTAGAGATCATCTAGTCCAACTCCCCTGTCAGAGCAGGATCACCTAGAGCAGATCACACAGGAACAAGTCAAGGCGGCTTTTCATAGAATCACAGAAAGGTTGGGGCTGGAAGGGATCTTAAAGCCCATCTAGTTCCACCCCCCCTGCCATGGGCAGGGACCCCTTCCACTAGACCAGGTTGCTCAAAGCCTCATCCAGCCTGGCCTTGAACGCTTCCAGGGATGGGGCATCCACAGCTTCTCTGGGCAACCTGTTCCAGTGCTTCACCACCCTCTCCGGGAAGAACCTCTTCCTGATATCTAATCTAAACCTCCCCGCTTTCAATTTAAACCCGTAACCCCTTGTCCTGTCACTACAGGCCCGTGTAAAGAGTCCCCCCCAGCTTCCTTGTAGCCCCTTCAGGTACTGGAAGGTGCACTAAGGTCTCCCCGGAGCCTTCTCTTCTCCAGCCTGAACACGCCCAACTCTCTCAGCCTTTCTTCATAGTCCCCATGTTGGTACTATCAGCAAACTTGCTGAGAGTATATTCTATCCCTTCGTCCAGGTCATTGATGAATAGTATATTGAATAAGGCTGGACTAGTACTAGTCCTACTCAGAATCACCACAAAGACTGCAGATTAAACAAAAAAAAAACAAAGCCAAACTTGAAAATTTCAATTTCTTGTTGTGTGTTTGAAATTATTTTCTTGTGCATATTATGGATACAATACCAAACATTTTTCACACTGAAAACACAGTTTGTTTTGAGGTCCAGCTATTAAACATTAAAAAAACAACAAGCAACAACAACAACAAAAAAAAACCATAAAACTGCAGGACAAGTCTATTTATAACACAGATCTTTCACCATGGCCAAATAATCTTTGTTCAACACCACACATAATTACAAAATACATTCCTTCTTTGGAATACTTCCAGACTTCAGCAACCAGGAAAATCCTGCTGCTACTACCTGTTCAGGAAACAACCTGTTCTTCCTCCCCAGACCCTGCTGCTCAGGCTGTAGCCAGAAACCACACAATAGGTAAAACTAAGACTACAACAGCACTGCTCACACAGTGGAAATATAATATTTATGAGAATCGGTCATTTATTACATGTAAAACTTGAAACTTCAGGCTTAAAATGGGATAGCAAAGAACAACATCATCTGCAGGAGTCCCTGGACTGGGTTAGAGAAGGAACTAAAGCCCATTACAGAACAAGCTAAACTGGCTAGAAAGCTTGTGATATACTTTTGCCTTTCTCTGGAAGCTACTAATGGAGAACAGTAACGAGGAGTGAGTGAATCACTGTCCTAGTTCCTACCTGTTCATCAGCAGTGCTCCAAAAGGCCCACAGACAACTCCATTCAGACCAACGCTGCTTCTGTTCCACCCCGGCCACGAGCAATCCCTGTGCCATTCCAAAGTCACTTTGCTCTACCTCCTTTCTGCAGAGGGGCTTACAGACTTGCTTCAAAACTGGCATACCATTCACACTCTGGAGAAGACTTCACTAGGCACACTATCCATCACTGAACAACGGGCTATGGAGCCAGCCTTTACCTTTGCTCTATCATAAATCAGATCTGAACGAATTTTTTCTGATCATAGAATAGAATGATCAGAAAAATGATCCCTCTTGCTAACATCTGAAGTTAAAAATAGGAAACAGAAACCACATCCTTTAACACAGAAATCCATCCTTTCATCATCTTTTAACGAGTGCAGTGATATTTTGTTACATATCTTCTAGGCTGTCATACAAAGGAACATCCTCCCAGAAGTCTGAAATATTTTCATGCTACTGTAAATGCTCTCAGTGACATAAAAAAAACCCAACAACCAAAACCAAACACTTTTACGTATGCAGGCTGTATTAATCTGTTTAATACTCTTGTGTTCCTACCAAGAAGCCTTCTAGGAGTTTAATTCACTTAGTGTCTGACAGTCAAATGCAATTAGCGAACTGTAAAAATACGAACAATTTCAACCAAAGACTGTTTTTGAAATGCAATGACTAATGAATTATACAGGGAATTGTCTTTCAAATGCCTGTCAGAAAAGACAATATAGCAGATTTCCTTTAGCACCTGGAAGATTATTCTCATGGATCTGTAATAACCATCTATAAGTATGTCAACTCCTTTTTAAGCAGAGCTAATTAACAGAATTGGTCTTTTATTTGGTGGATCAGAAGTCACTAATATTATCTGCACAAATCTCTCAGTCTTTTTCTACATTCAGGCATTTTCTGAATGTTTTCAGTATCACTGGCATTACCAATTATGAGAATGGAATCATTAAGAAACACTTCAGGGTAAACTAGAGCGTGAATGCACAACTCCTCCTCACTGACTCCTCATGAGGTGCTTTCATCCCAGGGCAAAGTAGAGCCACTGCTCTTCTGAGAGTGGTATCTAGCCTCTTCACGAATGAACACGTTCGCACAGAGAAGCCAGCATGCAGCAAAGTGTGACCCCAAGCTTACTCCCAACCTGTCTCCATACGGCAACTCCTTAAAAGAGAAATTAAATACAGAAATTTGTCTTTTCTGCCATGGTGCAGATGAACTCTGCACTTGCTAGAAACAGAGGGAAATGGATGTAATTCCCCACAAATACACCTACTAGAAAATTCCTTTTTGTGATGCAATGCTATGACATCAAAGATCCTTTCACCAACCATTCAGTGCATCATACAGTTGCACATTTCTGATAAGCTTCTATATAAATTATCTTCAAAGTTCATCAATAATGTGTCTTCCTCTCTTGGAGCTCAAACAGTGGACCTGGCCCATTCTGCCAATGGCCAAATCCAAACATCCTGGCTGTATCAACCAATTTTAAAGACATGCTGACTTCTGATAAGAGTTCAATAAAATTTTAAATGCATGTTTTTCAGCTTGACACATTTTTCTTTTTTATGAACCCTGTCTGAGCTACAGTCTGACCTAACAAATAAAGCAGGCCTAACTGGCAGAATTCAGCATAAATTTGTTGCTTGTAAGATCATGCAGACAGCTTCCCAACCTCTATTTTTACCTCTTCTAATTTTAGCTCTTTCTTTGCTTTACATCTGTCAACTGGGACCTTTATGTAAGTTTTGTATAATTTCACTGGGAAAAATGCAACTATTTAAAGAAATAAAGTATCATATGTAGCAATGTAATGCTAAGACATGAGTTCTGGAAGAACAAGCAGGTGGCACAGTCATTTTTTCAGTGCCAGATTTAGCTACTGCCTGCTATCTGCTCACCTCCTACTGACTGAAAACTCCAAGGTCTAACTCCAGGAGTAGAAAGACTGGAGGAAGGAATCAAAACTGTTTAGGGAAGAGATGGAAAGGTAGGTGGAAAGAGAAATCTGGAGATCCCTAGGCCAATTTCTCACACAAACTGGTACTATCATAAACACTAGATCAAGTCAGCTGAGGCTCTGTCCACCTAAGTCTCAAAAACCTCAAAGGAGGGAGACTCAACCTCTCTGGGTAATCTATTTCACATCAGCACTGTCCTCCCTGTAAACAAGTTTTTCCCCAGCATCCACTCTGAAAACTTCTGAGTCGCAATTTTTGGCAAATTTACATAATTTGCCACTAGCAAAAAATTCTTGGCTCCACCATCTTGGTAGCTGCCCTTCAACGATGCTATTAGATTGTCTCTTAGCCTCCTCTTCACTACAATGAACAAGCCCAGCTCCTTTACTCTTTCCTTATAGATCATGTGCTCTAGACTCCAGACCATCTCGGTCGACTTCACTAGACCCTAAAAACTTAAAACTCCCAAAAAACTCCCTAAAAACTCCACCCTGATCTGGAGAACCCAGATCTGGACACAGCAATCTGGATACAGCCCCAGGTGCAAAAAAGCAAGATACTAACTTTCCTCATTCTGCTACCCATGCATCTTCCAATGTAATCCGTTCTGCCTTGTTCACATGTGGCTCATACCCCACTTGGCATTCACCATAGCCCCTGGTGACTTTTCAGCATGACTGCCAGTCAGTCCTCAGCCAGCATGAGCACTTCCTCCTCCTGGACTTCATGAGCTTCAACAAACAGACTGCTCTTTCATTCCATACCTCCATGGCTTCCAAATGAGAAATCTGCAGGAGGCAGGGCAAAAAGCCTTACTAAAGTCTAGGTAAAATGCATGCACTACTCTGCACACAGACCCCTTTGCAGTCACTTCATTACAGAAGGCAAACAGGTTGTTAAGCATGGTTTGACTGTTGTAAATTCATACTAACTGTTCTTGATTACCTTTTTGTAAATGTTTGGAAATGGACAAGCCTCATGATCTTCCAAGGAAATGGATGAGTATAGTCAACAATAGATCCTCTTGCCTTTCTCAGGGAGGAGCACAACATTAGCCTCTTTCCAGTCATCTGTCACCAGTCCCCTCTCATGAATACTTTACACTTCTCTCCAGCCTGTTGTTCTCCCATCACTGGCTCCCTCATTCTTCCTCCCAGACCATGCTTGTACACCCAGAGGTCTGGGAGAATACTTTGCTCCGACACAAAAGAAGGAGTACTTCATCTTTTCTGTGTTGTCCAGTCATATTTGCCTTTACTTCCCTTTGCTACTAGCATACCCACAGCCTTTTAACTTTGATGTCCCCCTCTAGTCTTGGATCCAGGTGGGCTTTAATCCTCCTTTGCCCCTACACCTCCAAGAACCAAAACAATACCTGTGCCTCTTTCTACTTCCCATATACTCCCTTGTTAGTTTTAGACACTGAGATGCTCCTTTCTTGCCATGATGTTTGTGTTTGTCGTGATGCGTGTGAGCACTGTGTTGTCAAGAAGCTCCTCAGCAGAGTGCTACTCATCCTCTTCCCCAAACTATAAGCATTAATCTACAAACTCTGATGAAAATGAAGGCAAATCAGAACCAGGAACAAGGAAACGCTTAACCAGTAAATTTGAAGACACCCAGTAAGTCTGACAGAGCAAAGGGGGAAGCACACATCAAACAGATTTGGTCTGATGTGTCCATCACACAGGACCAACACTTAAAGTATCCCCCAGATATTTTGCAGGAATTAACTAACAATGACTGTTAAGAAGAAAAACAGTGACCTTAGCTCATAATCAAGAAAGAAAAAGAGCAGAGACCTTGATAATGTGTTCTCTCTCTTATTTATCAGAGGAAATAACATTTTGTGAACAAGACAGAAACAACTACCTAAAAGTTCAGGAATCTGCAAAAGAAAATCCAAGAGGACAAAAGATCAATTCAGAAGACAAAACTAATGTCCTTGGAGGAAAATGAGAGGAAAAATGTAGTAAAAGATCCAATCAACAAAGCATAAACTCTATGCAAACATTTATGCGAATCATGTGCAGTGACAGACCCACTGGCTGTGGGTTTTTTGTTCAGCTCAAGCTCAAACCACCTGACAGGGTGAACTTACACAAAGGATTTCTGGCTGTCAAGTGACACAGGAGTGAGAAAGGCAAGGCAGTGTTAAGGTTTTAGCTTCTGCACAAAATGACTGTGTGAAAACAGCCATCCTAAGTCAAGCCAACAGCTCTGTGATAGCAAGCACACCAAAAGCTTAGAGACAGGTTATGCAAGAGAGGACATTCAGGAGGGTGCTTTCAGCTGCAGTAATAGCAAGTGAGGGCTTCCTGAAGTAGCGGCCGTCTTCAGGCAGCTATGGAGCACTGATACCTCCCCACATTTGTCTGCTCTATTTTTATTGTCTGCTCTATTTTTAAACACAACTCAAACTTCAGATTTCTCATCCAGTGACAGTATGATGTAAAATGTTATTATACTCTTTGTAAAAAAAATCTGTATGTATTTACGTATATTTTGGTATTTCAGGTTTCATTTCCCCTGTTTCAAACCTATTGTCAGTTGCTCCAAAAGGCTGCAGCAGTGCACGTGTTCCTGTGGGTTTAACCACCCACATTCCAAGACAGACTATTTTACGGAAATCATTCACTACATTTGTGCATCACCTTCTGCATCCCACTCACTCTATACCCTTTTAGTGAGGTCTTGATGGAAGTAAAGGGAGGACACACGAGTGCCAAAATGTTCACAGCAAGGCTCTTCTTTCTTTTTTCTAATTCAGCAAAGCCAGTTTCCAGTACGTTTCACCTCTTCAATATCCTTCTGGGTGTAATGATAATACCACAGTATTTTTGCCACTGTACAAAGCTGTGGTGCTCAGGAAGGAATGCTGCAAGCAGATACTGAGGTGAAGTATCTGCATAATTATGACTAGCAAACTCCTAATAATCTTGGTGGGTCCAAGACATGGCTAGAACCTATACATGCAGTTTATATTCAGCAACTGTTCAGTGGCATGGTCAGAAGTAACAATAAGAAGTATTTAACGTGACTGAAACCCTAGTATGTAAGTAGAAGTATTCTTTAAAGTAGAACTATAAAAAATAACCTTTTAAGGTAGCACACTGGGAAATACTTTCAAACATTGCAAATGTATAGTTAACATGCTCATATTTTACCATAAATCAAGGGTAGACTTGAGCTGGGAACCTCGTATTGCCTATTTGTCCAAAATAGATATGATGGATACATGATTGAAAGCCTACCTGAAACTCCAAAACAAAGTGATTTAATAAAGTGTTCATACCTCAAAGGGGCCAGCATTCATTTGGAAATAACTCGGAACGTATGTATTTACACCTAAAAGGACATCACCTTTAATCAGAAAGGAATACTTGAGAGTAAAGCTAAATCAACCACCCAGGTAGCACTGAAGCACCTACACCAATCCCTCTTATTTGAAAGCACTGAGCAAACATTAATTCTTACAATAACTTCGCTTTTATACGCACCATCTTCACTGTGGCTGTAACAGAGCACAAGAACAGCTATTCCGAGCCCCAGTGCTGTACAGAAGCAGGCAATAGCTCTCAAAATAAGGTACAACTAAGGCTAGCCAGCATCTATAGATCTGTGTCATTCACTGGATCATGTAATCACTTAACATGTCTATTCAGTGTTCCCTGCTGTGGCACAGGAAACTAAAAACTAAGCTCTAGGAGCATAAAGTATCTTCAGACCAAACTCTGACAAATGACACCCTAGAAAAGTTGCATTCAACTACAGCCTCTGCTTCCCAGCAGTCCCACTTCCCAGCAGTCACTCCTACCATGTGCTCAGACCATGAGACCAACACCTCACTGGCCAAACTGGCTCAGGGATAATTATTCCACTTGCCCTTCTCACTGAGGTAAACTAGAATTCATTCCACTTTAACTTCCTAGAGATAATAGCATCACAGAAACAGTGGCAAGTCTTAGACAGGTATCAGAAAAATAACACCAGAGAACTGGAGAGTTCTTCTAAACTAAATATGACACCAGTAGCACATGAATAATTTAAAAATATAAAACAGAATAATATAATATCAACCAAAGAAGTGGGTTACCTTTTGTATTATTCATAGAATTTTGCCACACAAGTGTCTGCGAAGGACGAATTTCATAAACTCTATGCATCTCCTAAGTTAGTCAATACCTTGAATAGTGATAATTACCCTAAGCACCACTTCTGTAGATATGTGATCTGCTAGAGTATTAGGTGATGGAAATAAAAAACGCTAATAACTTTTGACATTTTTAACTGCACATGAATTATCAAAGAAAATGGACTACTTGAGATTGCCATTTCAAACGAAGCCTAACGATCTTTATGAGCTTTCAGCTCAAATAGCCACTCATGTTAATCATGTAAATGTAAGTTGACTGTGACTGTAATTAATCAATCACCTTCCCTTGTCCACCCACAACTTCCCTTGCTGAAAACTTCAAAGCTTTGGCAGATTGTCCAACAGGAATGAACAGAGGAGAGCGATATACTTGCATAAACCAAGTCTAATTCTATTACTTGCTGCTGACTGATTTTTGAAAAACAATTCATCCTTATAAACATCCATCTGAAAAACTGATTTTTGATACAATATACTGAAATACTATACCATGTGAACAGTAATCTAAAGATCGTACATTACTGGAGTACTTCCTAAAACTGCTATGTTGCTATCCATATAACTACACACAGAAAAATCAAGGAGCAAATAGGATTAAGAAATGCTTTTTCAGTTTTTCATCAAGATTTTCAACTTTATGCTTAACCTACCTTTCTATCAGTAACCGTTTGCTTTGCGTAACTGCTTACAAGGCAATTCTACTTATTTGTAGGTATTTTCCACTAGGATCTGGACATCTAAGGAATTACAAAACGAAAGGACTTCCAGATCTCAGGGAATTTCATGCACTATGAAAAAGAAACAGGATAGGTAGGAATGTCACAACACATTTTTGCAAGACCTGCATGCAGGGTTTGGCATGTGCCCAGCCACCCCAACTGCGCATTGACTCACACACAAGTCGCAGTTTTCAGCTGTTACAACGCTGTATTTCCCAATGATAACACAGATAGAACTGACACTAAGGAAATTAAACAACCAGGTTAAGAAGCTCAGTCGCAAACCTTTGGCAAACAAAGCATTTGCAAACCAACCCTTCATGGCCTTCAATTAGCAGCTCTTACATTTAAGCAATAGCACCCTACTGCTCCATGTTCTCCATATCCAGCTTCGTGCATTCTGCCAGTTTTTAATGACATCTGCACAGGGTGGACAGGGTTGGGAGGAGAGGAAACTGAACTCAATCCTTTTGTTGGGCCAGAACCATGTAGTGCCATGCAGTGCAGGATAAGCTTGATTTCAGAATGAATTGCACTTGGGGGACTTTTCCCTATGAAGAATTAACAGCTGTACTTTCTTACTTCAATCAGTTAGGAAATGTCCTGGTACCTTCCCTCACTTTTCTTCTTTCTCTATTAACATCAGGATTTTTTGAGTTTTTCTTCATGTTTTCCAGACCTCTTTCTACTACCTCCTTTCTCAGCTGAGAGGGACCAGAAGAGCACATAGTTCCACAACTACACTGAGGCTCCCTGGATTTACACTTCCCAGAGCAAACTTTAAAAACAAACAAACAAAAAAACCAACCCCAAAACACACCACCAACCAGGCATCATGTGAGACCCTGCTAGTTCTAGCACAGTTTAAAAGACAACTTACACATCACAATTTCACAATCAGATATCACAGGGACCTTGACAGGCTGGAGAGGTGGGCCTCTACCAACCTCATGGAGTTCAACAAGGCCAAGTGCAAGGTCCTGCACCTGGGTTGGGGCAATCCCAAGCACAAGTACAGGCTGGGTGGAAAGTGGATAGAGAGCAGCCCTGAGGACGAGGACTTAGGGGTACTGATGGATGAAAAGCTGGACATGAGCTGGCAGTGTGCGCTGGCAGCCCAGAAAGCCAACCGTATCCTAGG
>NW_010231321.1:3307-3533 GCF_000690775.1 Eurypyga helias | reverse complement strand
CACCTCTGGGTCCAACCCCCCCGGCCATTGGCAGGGACACCCTCCACTAGACCAGTTGCTTGGTGGTGATTCTCCCTATCTACTCTGCATTCATGAGACCCCACCTGGAATGCAGCATCCAGCTCTACGGCCGTCAACATAAGAATATTGACTGGTTGGAGCGAGTCCAGAGGAGGCCACGAAGATGCTCAGAGGGCTGGAGCACCTCTGCTATGGGGACAGGCTG
>NW_010231321.1:0-2837 GCF_000690775.1 Eurypyga helias | reverse complement strand
TTCCGAACGAACCCTATCAGCAATATCACGACAGGGAAACCTAAACAAACCCTCCAGCTCCCTCATGAACAAACCATCACAGGAGTTAGTAAAGCAGCTAACACAGGAGTCAGGGAGAGAGTTAGCAAGTGTACGGGAATGAATGAGAGAGAGGAAGTAATGGCTCCTGGACCCCATCCTCGCCTCTGCCCCGAGCATGACGTACTATGGAATGAAACACTTCCTTAGTCAGTTTGGGTCAGCTGCCTGAACTGTGTTCCCCTGCGCTTTCTGTAGGAAGACAGCGACAGCTGGGAACGCAGCTGCAGTATCAGAAGCAGAGAAAGACCTCGAATACGGTGCAGGCATTCCCCAGACCCAGCTAAGACCTTATCAGTGCTTCTCTCTGTATCCAGGAACACAGCTTCCTAGCAGCCACAGTAAAGAGACTTAACTCTTTCCTGACTGAACCCAGCACACAGGACAAGGGGTAATGGTTTAAATTGAAAGTGGAGAGATTTACATTAGATACTGGAAAAAATTCATCACAGAGAGTGTGGTGAGGGACTGGCACAGGTTGCCCAAAGAAGCTGTGGATGCCCCATCCCTGGAAGTCTTCAAGGCCAGGCTGGATGAGGCTTTGAGCAACCTGGTCTAGTGGAAGGTGTCCCTGCCCATGGCAGGGGGGGTGGAACTCAATGGTCTTTAAGTTCCCTCCCAACCCAAACCATTCTATGAGTCCTTGATTATGTAATTTCTACTCCAGATAATACCTTGGGTTTCCTAGATCGAAATTCTCTTCACAAAATAAATGTTAACACAGAATGAAACCTGAGTATTCTGGGAAATACACCATAAGCAAATGAAAATACTGAATAGCTGGAAAATGTACAGTCTCCTCCACCCATTACTACACACTAAACCAAACCATTCTATGAGTCCTTGATTATGTAATTTCTACTCCAGATAATACCTTGGGTTTCCTAGATCGAAATTCTCTTCACAAAATAAATGTTAACACAGAATGAAACCTGAGTATTCTGGGAAATACACCATAAGCAAATGAAAATACTGAATAGCTGGAAAATGTACAGTCTCCTCCACCCATTACTACACACTAAACAAACTCTGAGGATCTGGCTCTGCAGGAAGTGCAGACCAGACAGGGAGAAAGAGAGTCATCTCTCTTGATCTACATCACTAAGCACTGACAACTTTAATTCTGGCTTTTCTTAGCATACAAGTAATTAGCTTTGAACCTTTACTGATGCTCTTTTACTGAAAGGTTACTCCTTGCACACATTTATCTTGCCATGAGAAATAGAGACTGAAACTATTCCAGTTCTCCTTAAAATGAAGGAATGGTGGGACTGGAAAAATGAACATTTATCCAGGAGTACTGGAACTGCCCAGTGCAGCAAAATATCACCCATATGTATTTATTTGAAGGAATGTCAGAAAAATATGAAATAGTACAGAAAGAACAACACAACTCAAAACAAACAAAACACACACAAAACTTTTCCCTAAAATCACCAAGCCCATTTCCTAAGGCTTTGCTCCCAAATGATGCTGTTATCTTTCTTCCTGATGTTCCCCACTGCTTCTGCTCTTGGTTTCCGCAAGGCAGAAAGTAACCAAGTAGAAGCAGTAGCAGCTTGAGTTTAGCTCCTTCAGTGGAAACGGAAAAGGGGAGGAGGAAACAGTAAGAGATAAGAAACCTGGAAATCCTCAAAAAATTTCATAGAAGACCAGAGAAAAAAAATCGAGACAAAGGAAACATTAAATGGAGGAAAAATAGAAAAATCAAAATTGTGCATTGACTTCAGGAAAACAAACCTTGAGGGAAACCTGGAGTCACCACAGGAAGACACAGGTTGTAACAGACTCCTCCTGATAGAAGGTAGTGCTCCATTTGGGGGAAGCATGGGGCTTACCAGACTCACCATGCAGTCTGTTAAATAACCATACATGTTAGTTACCAGTTTGGCATTTCCTAAAAACAAACCATTTGTTTTATCAATGCAGCTGATAGCGTTAAAAAACAGAAAACCTACAGCAACACTGAGTGCTGTGGTAAAACATGGGATACTGCCCTACCCCTGACTTAGTATATCTGGCAAAGGACGTCTGAAAAAACCCTAGATCTTTAAAAACTGTTTGGAATAGAAAAATACATTGAGTCATTAAGAGGTTTTTCCTTTTCTTTAAATGCTCACAAAAGATTTATCATAAAGCAGCTGGAATCCTGGTGACTACATGACCCAGGCCTATTCTGAAAAAGAACCATCAGAAGAATTTTAAAATGTTGGCAACTGCAGCATTATCAGTCAGAATGCAGATAATAGTTTCCTGATTGCACAAATCAATTTTCATCACTAGTAGCAATTACGACTGGTGAGAGTAGCTACAGCAGCCTACGTACAATACTGCAAGCAACACGTTCCAAGAATATAAACAGGTGGGATGCTGAGAAAACAGAGCTACTCAATTTAAAACTATGATTCCTTACTGCATGAGGATATCAGCATCATCAAAACACATCTGCAAGATTAGCCCTGCGCATCAGCCAATAAACTGTGGTGTTCTCTACCTAGACTTTAGTAAAGCCTTTGACACTGTTCCCTAGCCTTTGACACTGTTACCCACAGAATTCTCCTGGAGAAACTGACTGCTCATGGCTTGGATGTGTGTACTCTTTGTTGGGTAAAAAAATGGCTCGATGGCCGGGCCCAAAGATTTGGGGTGAATGGAGTTAAAACCAGTCACAGGTGGTGCTCCCCAGGGCTCAGTGTTGGGGCTGGTTCTATTTGTATCTTTATAAATGACGTGCACGAGGGGATGGAGTGCACCCTCAG
>NW_010231320.1:0-31883 GCF_000690775.1 Eurypyga helias | reverse complement strand
AGCCAGAGTTAAACCATGACACTTCCTTTGAAATAAACAGGGTCATTTTTATTTAGGAACTGGTTAGATTTGAAAGCAGAAAATGTAATCTAATGTCAAATTTATTACCTGAGCAACATCTCAGTGCTGGCAATCTCACCTCTGTACCTCGCTCTCAGGATAATAATAACTTGGTAAGATCTGCAAAATAATTTGAAGATGCTACACAAGTGCTAGCTGCTTAGATTATTGGTTTATGATAGATTCAGAAACTTAATTCTGGGGGGAGAAACAGGAATTGGGAGGAATGTAATTATGTTTTAGTGCAAAAAGCAAAATTAATGTAATTCTAAATTATTGGAACTATCTCTTTGTGCATTTCCCATTATGATCCTACAGGGTATGCTTTTAATGTCCATCTGATTTTACATCACTATCACTCAAATGACTTACTACTATTATTTGTGTCACTGTGGTTCTGTGTCTTAATGCTGTTACAGGATCCCACTCTCAGACACGCTGCAGCCAAAGATTTTTTTCTGACCCTATGAACTTAAATATGAATAGTTGAATAGCCATAAAATGAGAGACATCAGAGAGATTCAGATGGATTTGAAACAATGGCCATCTTGGTATACCTGCTAGGTGTAGCTTATCAGAATAGCTCCTTATCTCATTTGAGTTTGAGGATTTGCTGTGTGGAGTTCAACATATGACCACTTTAAGTCCTGTTATTGGTCAATAGGAGAAAGAGATATCTCTTGGCAGGCAAGTAGACTGACTTGTTTTAAAAGCTGACTTCAGAATTAAGTAGATCATGCCCCTGAAATGCTTTTTTCTCCATTGACTCTGAAGGGAGTCTGGCTTTGTGTCTAGCCACTGTCAAAATATTCTGCATATACCTGGTTACAGGACAGTTGGGGGAAAACTATAAGAAGGATAAGTAGTGCAAAGGATGTTTAGAAGCTCTGGAATGATTCTTGATTTGTACCACTGTAAATTGAATCAGACTGAGGCTGACTGTGCACAAGAACCATAAACTGAGCAGTGACTGCATTGAAATCTAGGACTCTGACTGTGAGACATGTTAAGTCTGTTTATTAATTATTAGAAGTAGCTTTGTTGGAAATGATACATAAAAGCCATACAGCTGGTGCATTAATTTATTTTATTCTATGAGAACTAAGAATTGTCCCTTAAGACACTGTAAAAACAACACACATTTTTTATGGGTTTCTTTTTTAATGACTTTCCATGAAAGAGGAACTGGTGGCTATAGGTTCATAAGATGGATATCTTACCAGAAGTTGTTTTAAAACTCCTACCTAGTTTCAGGATATTCCAGTTCTAATTTCAGACTGGGCTGGCCTTGCCCTACCAGATACAAATTTTCTTTCAAGGCAAATCCAGCTGCTGTGACGTTCTTCATAATCATTATCTTGCTTTTCTGCATATC
The DNA here is from genome assembly GCF_000690775.1 of Eurypyga helias. NCBI lineage: Eukaryota > Metazoa > Chordata > Aves > Eurypygiformes > Eurypygidae > Eurypyga > Eurypyga helias. The sequence continues at coordinate 30,448 of NW_010231320.1, read as the reverse complement.
AATATTTCCTGTTTTGTTGGTTGTTTGAATAAAAATTTTTGGTGAGGTATGATGGGTGAGTGATGCCACCAGCAGCCAGGAGGCTGAGAAATAGAATGGCAGCTTTCTTGCTGCTTGGTATTTTCTTGCTTATTGTAAGTGCTCGAGCTGCTGTTTCAGGATCTAAGGGTTTCCCAATACAAATCTCAGGAGTTCTCAAAAGGAGTTTCATTAGAGTCAAATGCCTTTGGTTCTGCTGCATATACCACTGATGTGTCACAGGAGACTTGAACAGCTGCACGGGTTGTTGGCTCTGTTGTCTAAGCAGTCACATCAGTATGTACCCCGACTGACAGCAGGAATCAACAGGAAGAAATTTCTGGAGGAAATAAGGGTTTTCTTCTATCAGACTTTGATCAGAGAAGAAGGTAAAGCTTTCAAAAAGTACTGCATGTCACAGCATTTGTTATGACAATTATTCAAGGAAGGGTCTGTACTTCACTTTCTCCCTTGACTCAAGGGTATTGTCCCTGTGCTTTGGTGCCAAAATGCTAATGAAGTCTGAGTCTCTCTCAGTCTGTTACTCTCTGTCTGCCTTTTCTAGGTTGTTGGCATCAGTTGTAGAATATGCTGAAGCAGGTGACGGGAAGGACTCAACAAGTGGTCATCCTTTAAAAATACTATCTAGTCATAAATCAGCCTTTCATATTTCAAAAGCCAATAAATTTATTCAGAGCATGCAAAGTCAGAATTATTCTTTTTCCAACTAACTTCAGACTGTTCCTGTCATGCAGGAGAGGAAGTCTGAAATCTGGTTTAGGACTTTAAGGAAGGGTCTATTTTTCATGTCACTCTTTTGACTTTCTGTTGGCAATTTAGCATCCTGAGAGACTTAAGCATCCTCAGCAAGACCATTTGCAGTTGCTTACTGAACTTTTCCTGGTGTAGCCAGTATGAAAAGGTCTACATCCTAAGAATAATTCCTGTCATGCAGGAGAGGAAGTCTGAAATCTGGTTTAGGACTTTAAGGAAGGGTCTATTTTTCATGTCACTCTTTTGACTTTCTGTTGGCAATTTAGCATCCTGAGAGACTTAAGCATCCTCAGCAAGACCATTTGCAGTTGCTTACTGAACTTTTCCTGGTGTAGCCAGTATGAAAAGGTCTACATCCTAAGAATCTTTTTTTTTTGCTGTAAAGAGTCGGCTGAAAAACTAATAGTCTAAAGAAAATACACTGAATAAAAGAAGCTGAGGTCTTTTATTACTACGCTTCCAAAGAAATATAATCTGGCTGGCATGGAAGGTTTTCTGCTGAGCACGAGCAGAAAGACAAAGCTAACACGTGCCAACTCCCAGTGCTGGTTGAGATAAGATTTCTGCTGCAATCTTGAAAACAAATGTGGTTCATTGCGTGTATGTCCCAAGGTAATTCCTTGCTCTCAGGAAAAGTAGGACATACAAAGTAGTACATTATTTGTGCAATAGGTGCGCTTATGCTCACACGGACATAGGATGAAATTAGACCTATGTCTTTGGGTCTTGTAGCTTATTCAAATCAACACGTCCCAGATGTTGAATCAACAGGTGCCAATTTATATAAATGTGTAAATACACATCTCCTTATCTCTGAGTCTGGGGTCCTACCTGGTCATATCCTGCTGGTTATCACTTATGAAATGGGTGTTACACTGTGAGTGTGCACACACACACACCCCCTCCTTTTGCAGGGCTTGATAAGGGTTAAACTGACTTGCATAACCTGCTTGGGAAACCAACTTTATTCCTAATCCCTGTTGTGGGGATAGTGCCAGAGCAGGTTGTCTGGAAGTCAAGGGACTTGGCAGGTGGAGAGGGAAAGGGGCAGAACTCTGAAATCTGCTACAGTGGGGCCATTCACTCCACCCTTCACAGCTTTCAAGGAGAGAGGATGGTCACTCCAGGGAATAACAACCATAGCTCAGAGCCGTGCCTAACTGATGGCCCCATTCCTGAATGTCCCTGCAAAGGCTTATTGCTGAGCCTTTGGCACTTCGCTGCAAGGACTACTGCGCAAACACGTCAAGTGGAAATGTTGTCCCAGTGTGACCCAGGTGGCAGCAGAGGGCACTCCCTGATTCTGCATCTGTCACCTCTCTGCACACCACGACACCGTGTGTAACCGGAGGGAAGCTGCTCCTGGGGGAGAGGATTTGTAAATGCATAATTCCTAATTCATTACTGCACATGTTGAGGTACAGTTTTTCAGTGAGGGGCTCAGATCCCATCAAGTAATTTCCACCACCAGTAGAGGGGGAGTCACATGAATGAATCCCACAGTGTCTTAAAAATGCTGTTGTTTCTGCTTCCAACCACTGCACGTTTTCCTGTTTATTTTTCCTGTGTTCTATCAAAATCTGCTGTAATGCAAATCTGGCCATTCTATTATTTTGTGTTTAGCAGCAGGATCTCCAGGTTAGTTCCCTGTTTGATGCTTTACGTTAATCCACTTTGTGGTTGGAAAAGATGTGAAATTTACTCAAGAATGAAATTGTATTCCACATCGTTACACTGTTCTCATTAAATCTATTATTTCCACATCATTGCCCAGGAAAATACCCGATGCGAGAATCCTCCGAGAGTTCACTTCCCTAACTCACAGGACAATTACAAAATTGTTTTTGCCACAGTGGGAAATGTTGACTGCTGGGTCACTTAAATTCTTGCAGTGCCAGCTAATAAAAAAAGAGCACTATTTCTCCTTGCAGAACTGGAATGCAGCAATGCAGCCAGAGGATATGAAAGGGCTTTAATTTGACTTTTTTCTTTTGTTTTGTTGTTTAACTTTCTTTTATTTTGGAAGAAAATAAGTTTTCTGGGGTAAATAAATGAGATAGATTAGTGATTTTTTTTTCTCAAGGTTGCTGTCTTTATGTTAAATGAAATAGATTTGTTTTTAAAGCAATCATCCCTTTTATAGAAGTATATTGCTCTGTACTAAAGTATGATTCTTCAAAACTATTTTCTTCTGGCATCCTCCTGATAGAAAAATAAACCTCATATAATAACTTTTAAGAGCATATTGACACATTAAGCTTTAACAACAAACTTGTGGGATTTCCTCTCTCCACAGTCTCTTTTGTTCTATGCTAGGTATGAAAATATGCAGGGAAACATTTTCCTGCCTGCCACAAAGATTTGAGCCTTTTTGTTAGTATTGAAAATAGCTGAGTAGTCCCACCACACTGAGCTGAAGAAGCCTCACTCCAAGCAGCTGCGTGGACTACAGACTAATCTATGTTACTCTGAGAAGGGACACAATCAGCAAAACCACTTATAAATCCAGATGAAATAAATGGCAGAACCTAGATTATTACATTGGATGAAGAGTCAGGGCACCTTTGAGGATTTTGAACATCTCACCTTGTATTGTCCGTGTCCAAGTTTGTGCTGGAAAAGTAAAATCTGTCTCCAAGGTATATTAATTTGAATAATTAATTGCTGTGAGACAGTGGTTTGATTTCTCACCAGACTGATTTTAATGATGCCACAGTGGTCTTGTCTCTAGTTTCTGTAAAAGAACAAACATATTATGAGGTTTTTGAATATTCCCACAACAGGAGATGTGTAAATTCTATGTGTGGATAGAGAATTTAGTTTACCAGGCAAATAGGTTTTGTCATTCAGATTTCTTGAAAAGACCAATTTCTCTTCCAGAGGAAAATTGCAGGGTAGTGGTAGGCAAATATGGAAGGCTACAGTCCTTGCATTAGACATCCATGTGAAAGCTACGTGTCTACATGTTGCTTGTAGAGACAAACATAGTATTAAGGCAAATTTCATCTTGGTTCAACATAGACAACTTTTAAATAGGCAGCTTTTAAAACAGACAGATGTCTTTGCCCAATGTCCATAAAAGCAGCCTCCAGTTCAAACGGTTCCTCTGACCCTGGGGAGGAAGACCATTGTCTCATTCTTAATTAACAGAATAAGAAAGCAATTTTATTCCTTACAATTTCCTCTTAAAAATATGACTTACTGAAGAAAATTCAGGTCAAAGAGAGAAAAAGAGAACTCCACCAAAAAAAAAGGGCATATTCAACTTGATTTTTAGCTACGCTAAGGAGGAGGAAAATAAAACAAGAATTGATACCTTGTACATATAGATATACAGTATCTATTTCTGTACATGTACATATGCATGTGTCTGTAATGTCTTACATGTCTTCATGGTATATAACACATTAAATTCGCCTCTATATTTGCTACAGATTTTGCATATGCAAACAAAGTGCACACTGCCTGCGTGCCTGGTTTTCATGTGTGTTTGCCAGTCCTAACAGATGTTCAGGCAAGATAAAAGTTTCGTACCTGTTGGAACAGATAAATCTCTTCCTGCTCAAGCCATTTGCATTATTAGTCTTTGTGGATATGTGGTTTGTGTGCTGCATACCTGCTTAAATTAAAGTTCTGACTGTGTATTTGCATGTTCACATCAGCAGAAAATGCAGTGACTAAGCTTGGGTGTTTGTGAGACTGAATGTTAGCAAAGACTAAAAAGAAGTTGAAGAAAAATGAATGATCACAGGGCTGTCCAGAATTTCTTTATCAAGACTAATATACACAGCAGGAGAGAAAATACATACATTTAATCTGTTTCTGAGTAAATGTAAAACCAGTGATTTTATTTATTAGCATGAAAGATCTGCCCAACCCTTGCTTTATATATATATACTCTTTTACTAGTACCAGATGGTAATTTTTGATTTTTATCCAATTAAATATTCTTATATAGCAGTCAAACATGAATAAACAGACACCTAAAAAAAAAGAAACTAAAACTGAACCAACAATGCCTTTTATAATCACTTCATAGTTGGGGAACTAACAAAGCTAAAATAGTATTTAAAATTATACAGGCAGGTCAGGTGTACTCAGTGAGGATTTTAAGAGACAGAAGATTGGTTTAATATACACTGCTCAATTCCTTGAACTAATTTATACCTTCTGAGCACAGGCTTAATACTGAATATACTTCCAACAGGGTGAAGCACTTTTATGTACAGAAAGCAGCAGCTGAACTGTCAACACATTTTGGTGAAAAAGAATAATTGCAATTCTTTCCTCATCTGCCATGGAATTATCTGCTTTATTATTCATATGTGTCATATTTCTTTTTATGTTACTGGAATCGTGGTCAGTATTCATATTTACAATTAGAGGAGCTGCCTGTAGAAACCCCACAATCTGCTGATTGCACTTGCCGTGCAGTATTAACGGACTGAGTTGTTGAAGAAACAGAGAAATACCTGAGCTTTTCAGAACCCCACTGAAGGTTGAACATTCTGAAAGTTTCTTAGCATACCTCAGTTTGCCCTTTCTCAGATTTTTACAACTGGAGAGATTACTTTGTTCTTCTTTAGAGAAAAAAATGTGATCATGTCAAACCCTGATGTTCTTTAGTCTTTCATTTGAGGCAAAACTTCTACCTTCACACTGATCAACGCCTGGTCTTTGAACTTGATCAAAAGTTCTGTCTGAGAAAAGGCCGTGTAATAAAGACACAGCTTGATAAGAAACTTTATATTGTTCAGAAGTTTATATATGAAACAATAATATACTCCATTTTGATGTAAGAGTGAATGTTTCAAGTCTTTTCCCCACTGCATATAACAAACATTCTTTGGTGGTTCTGTAGACACTGAATCACTGAAAAATGTTTCATCAAAACATCACTGTCTATGATAGTTTGATGGAGTTCACCAAACCATTCTTTCTTTTACCAAAATCTGTTGCTCTTTCTTCGTCAGTATCTGAACCAGAGATGTAGGGAAGAATGCTATTTTTATGCTGGTAACTCACTCATCCTCCTTTGAAGAGGCAGGTCCCCCTGGAAAAAACCTCCATGAGAGTTTTCAGATCTCTAGCAAAGGTCCTTAAAAATAACCTCTTTGAAGATTTCAGGCACTCTGCAGGATGAACAACCATTTACACTTCAGGTTATTTTTTTTTTCTCTTCTACATTTCAGTTACATGTCAAGCACAACAGAGTACTAAGGAAGATGTTTTTAAATGCTTTTCGTATTCTAAATTAGGGGAACCAATAAATATTTTAGTACTGAAGGCTTTTGCAAATGCTTGTTCTTAACATGCCTAGTAAATTCCAGCTCCTGCATATTGCACTCTCTAGGGTGACATGCAATATGTCAAAAATATTTCTGCCAGTTCTTAAAATATAAAAGATTGAGAATTGTTGATATATTGGAGGTCTTAGTAAAGCTAAATGAAAGAATGGTAATGAAAATGCATGTTTTCTTACAGGTTCCCCACATGTATTTTAATGTAATGTTGACTGAGGAACCCAAAAAAGTGTAAGAACTAAATGAAGGTTAAACAGACTCAAATTTATTTGAAAACTTAATTCAACTTAGAAAATGTTCTACTGGTATTGTTAGGAAATCTAACCATTTTATAAGGTAAAGATGTCTAATTATTTACTAAAATGATATTAAGCAATGTAAGCTTTCTTGAAGGGGATCTGCAGCAATTATACGGTGACAGCTCTGTATGGCCTAACGGCTGCTTGTATTGAAATGATAAAGATACTGTAATCAAGATTTACATAAAGGGACTTTGATTAGAAATGTGCAACAACACCTGGTTTGTTTAGTTGTAGACAACCAGTGTTTTCCCTGTAAATTAAGAATTATGAAGTACGCTAGTAGCAAGGCAACATTTGTAGATGAAGAACTTTTCAGGAAGTCAGGTAATGCATTTGGAAAAAAATAGACAAGAAAGCTAAGAAAGAGATTTAAAAAAAAGTTGGTGCATTTGAACATTTGTCCTTTCCTTTCCGAGCTGCAGCAGTCTCATAAAGGATGTTACATCTCCTTAAAAGCGCTGCCGTGTTGGTACCCTTAGGCCACTCTGCCGTAACACCCCTCTTACGAAGATGTCTAGGAGCTGTAAAATTTTAAGGAAGTGAGGGACATTCCAGCTTATATCAAGAAGGTCTGTAAATCCATTTTAATTATCTAGTGGAGAGTAATTAAACTGGGCAGGGAAGCTGAGGAAATGTCATGGTTTCTTACCCTTGCTCTACCTTGTGCTTCCTTCTTACTCAAAGAAAAGTTTTTCTTACTGGAAAGTATGCAAAAATCTCTTCTGTTCATGATGATGTCCAGCTGTGAAGCCCTCCACATCAGAAGGATATTGACTGGTTGGAGCAAGGCCAGAGGATGCCACAAAGATGCTCAGAGGGCTGCAGCACCTCTGCTATGGGGACAGGCTGAGAAAATTGGGCTTGTTCAGCCTGGAGAAGAGAAGGCTCCAGGGAGACCTTATAGCACCTTCCAGTACCTGAAGGGACTACAAAAAAGCCGGGGGGGTGTCTTTTTACAAGGGCCTGTAGTGACAGGACAAGTGGTAACGGGTTTAAATTGAAAGTGGGGAGGGTTAGATTGGATATCAGGAAGAAGTTCTTCCCAGAGAGGGTGGTGAGGCACTGGCACAGGTTGCCCAGAGAACTTGTGCATGTCCCCATCCATGAGAGTGTTCAAAACCAAGTTGGCTGGGGCTATGAATCATTCTATGATTCTATGATATTGCCCCTGGTTGCAGTATGATTTGGAAATGTCAATGTTGCTGGCTCTTTTGGGCAGGGGACTACCTAAAAACCAGTGACAAGAAAAGATGATCCTAATCTGGTCTTGTTCAAATAAGAGAGTCTTAGGCTGCCACTTGCTGCATTCTGCAGTTGTTTCTGCTATAGCCTTGGTGGTGCAGCACACAGACCAGTGTAATGACACACTACCAGACTTCCCTTGACTGTGAAAAATCATTTAGTACTTTTGCACCAAGTTTATAGAGCTAGAAATTTAAATATATGTGATGTGGTTGAAGGAGGTTTAATAATTTATTTGAATATTTTTCCTGGAAATAAGGGATAACTTGTCTACAAATGGTATCTGGGATGAAAGAAAGGAAGTTTGGTCCTGACTTTACAAAAGCTCTTCCATAGAACAATGCAAATTTTATAAATTCAAGCCTCCACTGTTAAAATCTCAGCAAAGCCATCACCTGAGGAAAGACTCTTGTGCCTACATTGTTGCCCACTGGTTTGGAGTGCATTGCAAGGTGTCTTCTTGTGCATACCACAATACAATCCATGAACCGAAGCTCTGCTGCTCTGAGATTTCTTTACACAACACTGCAGGGGTTAGAACTAAATGATCTTTACGGTCCCTTCCAACCCAAACCATTCTATGATTCATTCTATTTGTGGGCATTTTCAAAAGCCTTTCCCCAGCTGCTGAAGTTTCAAGGGGCATCAGATACTTTTGCAATACTTGATGACCTGGTTTAGCACTAAGTGAATTTTCAGAACACTTCTAGACCAAACAATGACTTTTCTGTGGATGGGATCCATGTCCGTAAGAGTCAGTTCATTTCCCACGGGCCAGGGAGCAACTGTGAGACAGTATTAACTCTCAGTCACTCTTGAATGGACTTAGATTTGACCCAGATGTGAAAAGGTTTTTACTTTTCATTTGAAAACATCTGAGTGTGTTTTATTGCAGCCTCTTAGTATCTATTTTCATTAACCATCTTAATTCCTCTCTTGTTTCTGTTAATTGAAACTATTCACAACTACAATATAAATGTCCGTATTGTAAGAATCCTGGTAACTGTAAAACCTGACAAAATTATCACAAAGAAGGAAATATTGGGGCAAGAAATCTGAGCTTTCTTTGGTTTTCCACTTTTCCTGAAACAGCTTAAAAAACTTAGAACAATTCTGAGGTAACTATTTCTTTTCTGTTCCAACAGCACATGTTATTTTGGATGAATACTATGAAAAGTGGTTAAACAGAGAAAAAGTGATGTGTGAGGAACGAATTGTTATGTATTGAGCAAAGCCAATAAATGTAATGACTAATCCTTTGCAAATGTGATGACTACCATCTTTGTCATTACAGGGAAATTGAACTCATGGCCCAAAGGGTTAGAACATGCATTTACAAGGTCAAGGTTTTTTAATGAATAAAACCTCACTGTCATACTTTTTCTTTTTTTTCCTTTTCCATCTTTTTGTTTACTTTCTAAATATATAACTGTATAATGCAAGATTTTCTGCTTTGCCTTAAGAAAAAAGAAAATAAAAAGCAATATATTTACAGTATATTTTATGAAGGAAATAGTCAATTTTTGTCAGACATAGTTGGCTTTGCCAAGTTCCCTTCTGGACCACTATATTTATAAAGGGACCAGCAGTCTGGTTGAGGGATTTTTATATTACCTAGGGAATAAAGAGGGAAATAGTTCCCAATGTCTCATTTTCCATCATTTGGGATTTGATACTATATACGATGTTTTAGACTGACAAGAAAAATCCTGGCTCTGCAGTCAAAGCAGCGTGCATTGAACACTGAACCTTTGGAAACCTGTTTTCATGGAGCTTCAGTAATCTGTTCCTGTAGGAATAATGACTTACATTGTTCTTTATTGATTTATTTCTGCAATTCTCTGTATGAAAGGGTGCTTAAGGAGAACTTGTTTTGAAACTGTGTGTAAGTCATCTTCCCTCTAATATTTCTGCTAGAGAAATTTTGTGCACTACAGTGAAAAAATCAGATGATATATTAATGAAAGTGCATGCATGCCTTTGGCATTTTTCAGAAATGCTGTAAAAATTCTTGTTGCTCTTTGCACTTCTTATGCTCTGAGGAAAGATGATCATGTGTTTTAGATCAAAGCTTTAAAAAAGGTTACAAAAGCCTCAGCAGACAACTGATCCCTGATCAGTTAAACCAAGAATGAGTTATATAGCAAGAAATTTCCATTTCTTCAGGCATTTCAACATACAGACCAGAACTTTTATATAATACTCATATTACAATGTCTGTAATACGGTTGTTATTTGTCCAATAAAGGTTTGGTATATTGTGTACGAGGCCATTTGCACTATTGTTATACTAGAAGGCTTATGCTGATGTCTCGTGTAGTTCTGAAGGCCTGCGATGTTGATAATTTCTGAATTTTCAGCACTGTTCCTTCTCAGTGAATGATTGTTCTGATACCAGTTTTATTTCAGAGTATTATGTAAAATGCAGCAATTGTAAACAAAAGAATTTACATTCAATCCCCCCTTTTTTTTTTTTTTTTTGTTCGATAAAGGCTGCAGAGAAAAAAGACCGGTACAGGACCAAGTTAGTCCTAGCTTTTACTGGTTACGTGTATTATTAGAAGTGTTTGGTTTTGTTTGTTTTTTTTTTTATCATGAACTCTTTCCACTCACAGTAGAAAGTTAATACAAGGAGTATTTTAATTTAAAAAATTTGAAATAAGTATTTCCTCTCTTCCAGACAGAACACTGTCCACTAAGGCCAAGAGTAAAGATAGGCCCAGTGTACTTCCTCCCCCATTTCCCTTGTGATACGCATCCTAATCTTCCTTTCCTGCAAGCACTCAGATGACAAAATCTGGCTTCTGATTAAGTTTGGGTGATGGATTTTTCATGACTGAGTTATGCCATTTGGTTTCCATCATGACAGAATAGATGGAAATACTGGCTGAACAGTTTCATATAAAACAAAAATTAGTTTTCTCATGCATCACTGTTATTTAAAGCCTTATTCCATGTCAGGTATTTCTCATTACCAAAATGTCTGAACCTTTATTTTTTCTCTTGGCTAAAGCTAAGATATATTTCCAGTAAGGAAATGATTTTACAGATCTGCTTTCTGTTTTAGAATTCTTTCCCCTTCGCACCTGACCAGAATTTTTATAACAAGTGCCTGCAAATAAACATTAATTTTTGACTGCACATTTACTTTGTTGACCTTGTAATGTGTACATTTTCTCCCAGGTTAAAACATTTAGAAATACTTCCGTTCTTGATCTCCTATACACAATAGGAAAGCCATAAACTCACGTCTTCTGTCTTCGGAAGGATGATATTATATATCCGAATGGTGATATAATATCCTGATATTTGAGACTATATCTTGCATACATTCACCAAGCACTTGCCCTTACTTCTTAAAGCCAGATTAATCAAAAAGCCTTTTCTGATTTTGTCATCTTTCCTCAACACATGTTCTGTTGTTGTCATTGAAATGTAATTCTCTGAAAAAAGGGGTTTTTTTTAATAGGGAAGGAGAAAATGATGCACATGGGTTTATAGTAAAATAGCTAGTCAGTGATCTGCACTGTTCTGGAATTTTATACTTGTGCTATAAAGTTAAGTGCCTTACATGCACTTAGTGCTTTTTTCTAATGTTTTCAATATGTTCAGAGCAATCTTTCTCTTTCCTTATATCCTGGGAAGTGCAAACAAGTTGTACCTTTGATTTGTTTCTGCTGCAGAATATCATAAAAACGCTTCCACATTCAGCCTGTCCTGTGTCTGTCATTCCAGAACAGGTGGAGCTGTTTGCTCTTGGTTGAGTTCCAAGACATTCATTTGATTTCTGCAGGTCGATACACATTTCTCATAGTTGTCTTGATTCTCCAAGGGAAACCTTAAAACCATGGAAAAATATAACACTATGAGCTTTGTGGTTGTTTGTTTTTTGTTGGTTTTTTTTTTTTTTTTCAGGTCAATTCTTAGCCATTATCAAACAAAGAATGTGTCTCAAATCTGATTTTGCTTTGCTGTTGTATGAAATGTGATCAGCATTGGCCACATCCCTACATACGGTTGGGATTTTTGTAACTCCATGCTTCAGGCAGAGAGTGTAGTAAGCATTGTTTTGGACATCCTGCAGCATTACTGTATTACTAAGCCCATGACATCTCCTTTGGTTTTCCATTAATGAACATGCTTGGGAAGAATTTATGGTGCTCTTTCCTGTTGCTTCAGGCATGGAACTTCCTCTTCATTGTCCATTAACTCCTGTGGCTTATGATACAAGAGGTAGACCTACTGTATTTTTTAATGATTTGGCTAATCAAGGGCTCATATCATCCTTCTGAAATGTCTGTCACTGGAGATAGATTGGAGGTGCGGTCTGTTCACTAGCTCAGTGAGAGATATCAGTTATTTCTCAAAGTCCTTTCCTTTGTACATTGTAATTATGTACGTTTTTCTTGGCATAGGTAATATCTCTTCAGATAAGAAGATGTCAAAATTGAGATCTCAGTTTATCTGAAAATAGAAGCTGAGCCAAACATGTTTTCTATTCTCATTTGATAGTCAAGCCTGTATCTTCATAATTAAGCTAATATCTTGTTATCCTGATGAGTATATTCTAATGAAAAAAATCCATGTAGTTTTGTCACTTAGTTCAGTTTTATTTGTTTCATAGAAGGCAGTTGCATAGTTTGTGGGAAGTAGGACAGAGTATTTCTGCTTGCATATTCTTTTTCTACCAGACTCTCATGGTTTAGGCCCAACTGGCAGCAAAGCACCATGTGGCTGGTTGCTCGCTCCCTCCCATGGTGGGATGAGGATGAGAAAATCTAAGGAAGGACTCGAGGGTCAAGGCAAGGACGGGGAGGGATCATTCACCCGTTATGGTCACGGGCAAAACAGACTCAACTTGGGAAAAAAATAAAAAATCAATTTAATTACTTACCAATCAAAACAGATTAGGACAATGAGAGATAAAACACATCTTAAAAATAGCTTCCTCCACTCCTGCCTTCCTCCCAGGCTGTTTTGCTCCTTGTTTCTCTACCTTGTCTACTTCAGTCCTGTGACAGAGAATGGGCATTGTGGTCATTCCTTCCTCCTCAGGGCAGGACTCTTCACACTTTACCCCTGCTCCAGCGTGGGGTCCCTCCCACAGGAGACAGTCCTCCACGAACCTCCCTGGCATGAGTCCTTCCCATGGGCTGCAGTTTCTCCTCTAGCTGCTCAAGTATGGGTTCCTTAGGGGGGCGTGTGGTCCTTCGGGAGCAGACTGCTCTGACATGGACTTCCCTGGGGGTCACACCGTCTTTCAAATTCAGCTGCCTGCTCAAGCATGGGCCACCCCCGGGGGGTCTCTGCCCTGCGGTGACCCACTATGGCTGCAGGGCACAGCCTGCCCTCTTACCACGGGCTGCTGGGGAACCTCTGCCCTGGACACCTCCTCCCTTCTTTCTGCGTTGACTTTTCATGTCCGTCTGGTTGTCTGTCTCATACACCACTCCTCTCTCCATGCTGATTCTTCCAGTCTGTTTCTGCTTCTGCTGCTGCTTCTCTTTTTGGTTTGTTTGTTTGTTTGTTTTTCTTCTCTTAAATATGATAATCACAGAGGCGCTGACTGGCTTTGCTGTGGCCAGAGTCAGGCCTGACTTGGGGCTGGGAGACCTTCTAGCATCTTCTCACAGGAGCCATCCCTGTGGCCCTTCCCCCACTACCAAAACTCACCACCACAAAAACCCGACACACATGTTCTTAATATTCCTGGAATATGTTCAATGACTGGAATGTCTGAGTTCATTTTTCATCTCTGTTGCTTGATGTGTCATTAAAACAAATACTAGTTTATTCTTATGAGGTAACAAAGATTCCATCTATCACACTTGGTTGCATGCCACTTTCAAGGTTTATGATGGTTTACTAATAATGCTTCAAGAGCTTTCTGATTTGTTTTGCCAAAACCTGAGCTTTTGTTGCGGTGTGTAATGCATTTTGGTGTATAATGAATCAGTATAGTGAAACAAGTGTCTTTAGAATAATTATGATTCTATTATTCATTTATTGCAAAGTAAGCATGCATTGAAATTAAATTCTCAAAGACATATTTGTCTTTAAAAAAGCTAATTCTTTTATGTCATAAAGGGAAAATGTAGTTTCCTTGCACATATTATACAGGTATCAAAGGTTATTATTCATATTTAAAAAATCCAGTCCAAAATGTTTGGAAAGATGGAAAAAAACCTCAAGACTCCTATTTCTTATCATGTACTTGTAGCAACTGCACCCTTGCCACTTAGGTGTATTTGTTGTTTGTTTGGTGTTCTTTTTGCCTTGATTTCCTCATATTGTGCTAGGTATAGCTGTTGCATCTCTTTTTCAGAGGTTTCAGAGTCTGCAGAAACCTAGATATAATTGTTTCAGGCAAACTTTCATCATCTGCACATTTTGCTCTCTGGAAAATATTCGTGCCAGCCCTTAAGCACTCTTCCCTCAGCTTACTTCACCAACAATACAAAGAGTTAAGGTGCCTAAAAACTGTTAGTGCTGATGTCTCACCTTAAAAGGTGCATTTTTAGCTTCACTAGCCACCAAGAGAATACCAGATGGCCAGATCAGTGGGTTAGTTCAGCTCTTTGTATGGTGTAAGAACATACCTTCAAAGCGAGAAATCTCATCCTTAGTCGCTATCTTATATGCTCCAGACCTTCTGCACAGCATTCAAAACAACGTTTCTAGAGAGGAGCATTAGCATTCCCTTCTGAGGCAGTCTAAGGAGGCTTTTAACATAGACTAGTTCCAACAATGGTTTCTTGCCACATATAGCATAACTGCAGTTCAAATGCAAATGTTAGAAGGGAATATATATTTCTATTTTCTGAAAGGTATAAGTTCATTCAAACACATCTGTGAAAATGTCAGTCAGAGCTTCTAGGCTGTTACGATAGAGATCTTTACACCCTAGCAATAAAACTAAATGTCTTGACATGATGCTGAGTGTTTCTTTCCAGTTATGCTCATATCACTGTTTTCCATCTGTTAGAGCATGTGCTGCTACTATATTTTCTTTTTGCCAAATTCTTTCCTTTTTCTGCAATTCTTTCCTTTTTCCCTAATACGAAGAGCACAGCCCCTATATATACTTCTCTATGGATCAAAGTCTCCCTTCATTTTTCAAAAGCAGCAGTACTGGGACAGCTGAGTAATGTTTTATTGTATTACAGAATTCTGTTTGCTGAAGCTGCTGTTTGTCCAAAGTCTGGAGTACCAGTGGAGTACTGAATCAACAGGCGGTTCTTTCCTTTACTTGAAGTCTCTTTTGAAAAATTCGAATAACCATAGTCTGATATCTCTTTGCATTTTCAGATGTCTGTTGTCAGGAGTAGTGCATTTGGATTTATAATGTGTCACCAGTGTGATATAAATCTGTAATGTTGTTCTGAAAATTCTGGTTCCTCTAAAAGCAGTATTATGTAAACCTTCGTTGGCATGTAAAACGTAATTGAAAGCAATGGTGTTAAATATTTCTCCTTCCAGTGATTATCCCTGTGTGTAGTCAACACAGACTGTGAGACATGTCCAGTCTTTTCAGATAATTTTCAAAGGTTTTTTAGTTCTAGTAGTGCATATCAAGATATACAAGTCCTGCACTGTCATCTTCTTCTACTTAGCTTTTACTGCCACCCAGGCTTGTGCCCCAATATGTAAACTGAATAGTTACTTTGTGTCAAGTGTTTTCAGTATTTTTATTAAACCCCCATCACTGTCACAGCTGACTATGGACTCCTCTTTACCCTCTTGCTCTGTCTCCCCTAAAGGTGCCAAGAATTTGTTATTATCGGTTCCAATGCACATGTACCACCTTTCCATCTCTAGGAGGGACCAGTTGCTAACCCCATTTCCTGGAAACTGTAACTACTCTTCCAGTCATAAAAGTGACTTGTTTGCCCAAATGCTCACTCATGCTTGTCTCAAAGTCAAGGCTGTATTCTCAGAAAACCTCACTAGGAGCACACGCCACACAAGGTGCCACTATGAACCACACCGGAAGGATGTACTGGTCCTTACAATGCTGATGTCCGACACTGTACTGAAGATCCAACATCACTTTTTCCAGCTCTTTCCAGATCATTCAACATAGAATCATAGAATGGTTAGGGTTGGAAGGGACCTTAAAGATCATCTAGTTCCAACCCCCCTGCCATGGGCAGGGACACCTTGCACTAGACCAGGTTGCTCAAAGCCACATCCAGCCTGGCCTTGAAGACATCCAGGGATGGGGCATCCACAGCTTCTCTGGGCAACCTGTTCCAGTGCCTCACCACCCTCTCTGGGAAGAATTTCTTCCTGATATCTAATCTAAACCTCCCTGACTTCAATTTATACCCATTACCCCTTGTCCTATCACTACAGGCTCTTGTAAAAAGTCCTCTCCCAGTACCCTTGTAGGCCCCCTTCAGATACTGGAAAGCTGCAATGAGGTCTCCTCGGAGCCTCCTCTTCTCCAGGCTGAACAAGCCCAGTTCTCGCAGCCTTTCGTCATAGGAGAGGTGCTCCAGGACCCAGACTATGGACTAACATAGGCTTAGTAAGTCTTAAACAGGAAGCTGAAGGCACTCAGACTGTCTGTGTCTGCTTTGATTTATGGTCCCTCTAGATTTCAGAACTCTAAGGGGGACAGGGTGTCACCCTCTATATTTTCTATAGGAAGCCAACCCAGTTTAACTCACAGCTGAAGTGTGCACTTTCCACCCTGCCACTTCTCACCAATGAGCCAGGCAAGTTTCTGCCGGGCTTTGCTGTCACCTTAACAGACTGGCACTGCCTACGAATGAAGACATTCCTCCACCTGCCTGTGTGGTCTGACAGGCAGCAACTTCATGTTCAGCCACCTCCCAGTGCTTATGTAGCACAGAAATTTCCCATGAAAATGCTCATTTCTTAAAACAATGATTCACACATTCTTACCCTTTATACATGGTGGCTCTTGTGTCCTCAAAAGGAGGTAGATGGTGATGAAGGATGACTATAACTAAAGGTCCGAACAAACTTCATGAAATGTCCATGTAGATATCTTTGTCAGGACCCTAAAGTCCCTTTATAGATGACCCCAGTTCTCGCAGCCTTTCGTCATAGGAGAGGTGTTCCAGGACCCAGACTATGCACTAACATAGGCTTAGTAAGTCTTAAACAGGAAGCTGGAGGCACTCAGACTGTCTGTGTCTGCTTTGATAGAAGAAACCATACACCTGGGATGTCACTTATCAAACCCCAAGGCTTGCCAGATGACTTGGATCCTAGAAGTGACCGTTTCTATTGCCTACAAAGGAGTTCAAACAAGACAAGGCTGAACGCAGACATTTACACTGTAGACATCACCAGACTTATAAATTCACTCCAAATGTCTTGATTCCATCACAAATGTTCCACAACAGTGGCCAGATACTGCTTTCCTGCTGTATGCAGAAATGTCAGTGTAGATCCTGAAGAGTTCCCAGTTGCTAGGAACATTTTTCAGTGCATTCCCTCCCCTTAACCCCTCCTGAAAAAATTTTTAAAAGAAAAAAATATGAGTTTCATTAATATTTTACAGGTAATTGCAGACGTCAAGTTTTAAAGGAGAATTATTTGAAATGCTAAACATTGTTTAGTTTCACAAAGTGGTATTGTCTCCAGCTGTTCTGTAAATAGCCAGGAAATGAAGACCAATTGGTTCTCATTTTCAGTCCAAAGCTGGATGAGACCTTCTTGCATGCTTTAGACTTAAATACGAGCTTGCAGTATCTTTAACACCTTTTTCTTTCATATCTGAATAATCATAGCCATTAACTTTTTGGATGGTCTCATGCTTTATACAAAGTAGGATATTGGGTTTTTTCGGTAGTGTCTCATCTTCAGTCTTATTGTTGCACTGAAATATTTTTGATGTTTGGCAGTTCTGGGAATGAAATTTAATTACATTTTCTTTTTATTTCCCCTTTTCTGTAAGATTCTATCTTATAGGTACAACTGAGTTTGTCTCACTTTTTTTTCCTGGCAGATGTATTTTTTTTATTCCACAGATATAAGGAATTCTGATACTACTTCTCTTTATGTACTCGGGCCCGTCCTCAATTAAAGATTAATCTTTACAGAAAAGACCAGTTTCTTTTATTGTACTACAAATAGATCTTCTGCACTGCTTTTAGTGAGGTATTAAATTAACAAAAAATCTTTATCTTTTCTGCTTTTTGGGAATGTATGGGTATTCACAGATTTATATGATCTTCCTTTCCTTTGAACAACAAATATCTGCTAACATTGAATTATGTGGGACGAGTCACAGTCTATATGCATGTAGAACTACCTTTGATAATCCTGTTTTCTTTCTGAAAGAGCAATAATATGGTCGGTGTCTTTCTTGGCACTTGTGGCATCACTGAAGCTAAAACACAAGTATCAGAAGACAGTTCTGTTGCTTTTATTTTGGAAGGCAGAAGTTCATTCTAACATATTTTTGAAGTAGCAGCAATGAAGACTGAACTCCTGATATACCAATGGTCTGCAAATAAAGCTGAATAGTGCTGAATGCTGGTGACTGAAATGTTTATCATGCTTCTTCATCTGCTAGCCCTCTGAAAATGAGTACAAGTGGTTTTCACCTTAACTATTTGTCTTAATGTTACTTAATCTTGGCCTATATAGCCTCCATCCATCCCACATATTCCTTGATTTCTGTTGTCCTTATTCCATAACAGCTAAAATCACTAGTCTCCACTCCTGCTGTGCTGTCAGAAGGTTGTATGTGATTCTCAAATCTATCATCTTCAGCTTGTTTTCTGGAAGTGCTGGTACTAAGCATTTCCTAGTCTAGATCAAATGCTAGAAATATTCCCTCTTACATTTGTGTTTTCTGAAGAGAATTTAAGCCTGCAGCAATTTTTTGTTCTCTTTTGGTAAAAAGAAGAGTCAGTATTCTATGTTCCATTATGAACTGTAATCTTTGCCTTCACCTGAGGCAGAAGGGACTTCATAGGCACATATGAAACTCGTTTTCCTGTTCTTGACGTACCAAGTATTCAGGCAGAAGTGGCCTCCAAACACATACCCAAGTAATTTGCCTTCTGGTAAACCTCCTTTTATGATGACTAGTCATTGTCATTATAGTGTTGTCCATCTCATGGTCAGTAATAATTTCTTAAAGACTCATTCTTCTGAAATTACCGTTTTTAATATCTTTCTTGACACACACAGTGATGGGTAGCTGACTAAAATCATGTCGTTTTGAAAGGGACAATTACGTCCAAACAGGTACTCTGGTGGTAATTCCAACCAAAGTTTATGACATAATGACAGTGAGTGCAGTGTCTCTATAATAAAATACTTAACCTTTCAGAATAAAAACTTCTTTAGAAAGCCCAAGGGACTCCATTGTTTCTTATGCATCAGCAGACAAAGGCAACTGAACTCAATTCCTTTAGAACCTGATTCCTCATTACCTGTTTCCTGAGTAGAAGGAAGCTATGGGTTTATTATGATATTTTACTTTCATGAATTTTTATAAGGTTTTTTTTTAAGCATGTGAATCTCTTCTGTAGACTGCATGTTAGTCTTGATACTGCTGATTCACAGGGGTTTGATAGAACCCAGAAATTTGGTATGATCTCTGTTCAGTTTTATTATTTGATATAATTGAGGTGATGCAGCATAGACTGAAAGAACTTTTCAACCACTCTTCAGAACAATGTTCTTTACCTCTTGTATAAAACCTGTGGTCTCTATATTATACTAGATCAGACTCCAAAGCATTGGTGAACATGAGCATCTATCCTGGACATCTGAGTTCTCTTCACTAAAATGATCTTTCTGCTGGTTTTGTGCCCCACGTGGAAGAAAATTGCATATTGAAATGTATCCCTCATTTTCAATAGGGATTTACCAAGGAAGGTTGTGATGCTGTCTAATCAACAAACCATATGTCATGTTCTGCATTTTTCTGCATCCAGGATTTCCTGGATGATGTGTGGGATCACAGGTTGGCAATGTCTGTGTTTGTAATAATTTAATGTTATGGCTGAATGTGAATTTGAAGATACTTTGTCACAGACTCATCATCAGTTGGACTTATTTCTCAAAGTTCCATTCCTCTTTAGAAAGGAAAATTACTGTTGTCAGAATCTTTCTTGCAATTTAAACTATCATTATAAGTGAAATGCAGGTGTTAGAGATGATTTATTTTTTTCCCAACAGCAAGTTCAGCCAAGCATTTCTATGGAAAAAGCAACAGTCAATTGGTATTGCTGGATTCACTGACATGTTGGGTACTGTTGGTAATGTGTGTGTTTTCTTCTTTACCCTGCATATTCACGTCTCTGCCTTCTCCAGGAAGCTATAGTGACTAAATTCTCATTTTTGTTTTGAAGCTACTTTAGAAATACCTCCAGGCTGTATGATGAGTCATCCAGCTTTTCTTTAGGCATGATATTAGTCTTCTGTAGGGAGCAGACAGCACCATTACCCCTTTCACACTGTTTTCATAAGATTGCCTATTTCTTCACAGTCAGATAAACTTCAGCCCCTGCAATCTTCATTTTACTCCTAAAATGACTTTAATTCACATAAAAAATAACAATACCTTTTGTTTTGGGAAGATGCCAGTCCTTATTAATTCTGTTTCTTACAAAACAGTGGGAAGAAGCTGTGTACCAAGAAATTGTGCACCAGTTTTCTGAATTACCATAACTAAGAAAAATGGTGGGATTCACATTTGTGCCTTCAAACAAGACATTGTATAAAAATTTCCCTCTTTTCCTTCATCCACAAAGTTAGTCATCTCATTATAGAAGGCTACCAGGTGCCCTGCTTAATACAAAAATATTCATTATACTCTGCTTCCCTTACTCTAGTCCCTTTTCATCCTTGGCACTGCTGATAGGTATTGTGATTGGAAATCATAATAGTCCTGGGCAACTGGCTCTTGGTGGTGCTGCCTGAGCAGGGGGATTGGATCAGATGACCTCCAGAGGTCCCTTCCGACCTCAGTCATTGTGTGATTCTGTATTTCTGTGAAATTCAGAATATTTCAGATTTTTCACACACTTTCAATGCAATTTCAATCGTATTTCAAAAGGGCCACAGGAATGGCTCCCATGAGAATCTGCTAGAAGCCTCGTGGCCCCAGGTTGGGCCTGACTCTGGTCACAGCCAAGCCAGTCAGTGCCTCTGCAAATCCGTGTATTTAAGAGGGGAAAACACATAAAGAGAAGCAGAAGCAGTGTGGAGAAAGGAGTAGAAGGAGAGAGGAGTGGGATGTGAGGCTGTCATGTCAGAGAAGTTTGTGAAGGATTGTCTCCCATGGGAGGGACTCCACACTGGAGCAAGGATCTTCCCTGAGGAGGAAGGAACAGCAGAGACAGTGTGTGATGGACTGACCACAATCCCCATTCCCTGTCCCTCTGTGCTGCTAGGGGGTGAGGAGGTAGAGAAATCAGGAACAAAGTTGAGCCTGGAAAGAAGGGAGGGGTGAGGGGATGGGGTTTTATGATTTTGGTTTGTCTCTCACTGTCCTCTGATTTGATTGGTCCTCTGATTTGATTGATTTTAATTGGTAACTAATTAAATTAATTATTCTTCCCCAAGTCGAGTCTTGTTTGCTCGTGACCATAATGGGTGAGTGATCTCTCCCTGCCCTTGCCTCGATCTACGAAACTCCTCTTAAATTCCCTCCTCCCCATCCCGCTGTAGAGAGGAGCGGGTGAGCAGTTGCGTGGTGCTTTGTTGCTGGCTGGGCCTAAACTACAACACTCCCCTGAACCAAATCATCTCTGTATGTTGCTGGGATTGAAAGGATTCTGAGGCACAGAATCTTCCGATAAGACATTGTTAATATCCTAAAACCATTTAAGACTATAGAGTGAGAAAAATAAGGCACTGCAAAATATTCCCCTCTCATTTACTTCAAATATCCAGAAGTCCCTTTGAGGCTCTTTTACAAGGTATTTTGTGATATGTGTTTGCACACGTATGCATATACAAAGAGGACTTTTTGCAATTAGTGAACTCCAGGCCAGATCTATCCTATCTCCTTCCTAACCTCAGTATAATGACTATATCTTTATAAATTAACTTGGTTCCTGAAGCGTGTCATTTTAATGTAGATGCGTTAAGTGCCATTTTAGTCACTTGGTCTCTGACTGTCATTCCAAAAGGGTGTGGGTCACCTATATGTCCATTGTCATACCTGTCTGCCCTGTATGGATACCTCAGATACCTTAGGTTTTCCTAAATAACAATAGATGTCTATATTTAGGAACCTAAACAAATCCAAGAGACCAGACCTGGATAAATACTACTGAATAATTAAGCCAGTGGCAAACTCAATAAGGTCAGCAAACTCAATAAGATCTGTGTCAGATTGATAGGTCACATTGCCCTCCAATTAGATCATGTTTTACCATATTAGCAGGCTCTCTCTTTTCTGAGCTTATATGTTACAAGGTATTATACTTACCACACTTATGATCATTCCTAGTCCCTGGTTCATAGCTAACATTTTGTAATTTAAAAAAAAATCTTGCTCTCCAAATTTGGAAATCTCTGTATGCCACTTATTCCATGCTCTGTCTTCTGCACAGTTTTTGATTAACCCATTTCACTATGAAAAAACACTGTTAGTCAACACCTTGGGTGCAGAGATGTTCACCCACAGAACATTGCTGGCAGCCTCAGAGTCTATGTCTCGTCTCCTCCAGACACCAGACCACCAATTTTGTTGAGCCAAAAAGTTTGACTCAGTAGTAGATTTGGATTAATTTTTAGGACTTTTCCAATAGCCAGGACTACAGCATATACAATGTATACAGTTACTGAATAATGAAAACATGGTTCAAATGCCCAGTCACTTATGTTGGAAGAACCTTGACATAGCTTCCTTTCTTAGCTATTTGATCACTTCCCTGCATCTTGTTATTGATCATTATTTTCTATCATGTGCCCATTACATAATTTTATAATTGTTTAATCACACTACATTTGAAGTATGCACGCACAGAATGGCAGCCTGGAATCTTTGAGTACCTTGACACTTCGGTCCATGCCTTCAACTCGATGACCTTTATTGCACATGTTCTGTCTCTGTAAAACATGCTGTACCCATGTAGCCATGTAGTAGAGTATTCCCATTGGCCACAAGCACTGTACTGGGTTTGTAAGGTCTCAGGGCTTGTGTTTCCTCACCCACCTGAATTTTAGTGTGACTTGATTTAGCAGTGACAGCAATTTCTACTAATCAAGTGTCTGTTGTTAATTCTATTTATTTATTTATATTTATGTTAAACGTAAACAACTAGTTGTTTTAGGTAGAATGAGCTATTTATGACTCAAGTGCAATGATGCTACTGAAATTCTGACAGAAGTGCAGGCAGGGGAGTGCAGGCAGGGGATGGGACACAGCCTGGGACTGTAGAACCCACACTATAAACAACTCAGTAATAGTTAAAAAAAATGCAGATCTGGAGTTAGACAAAACTGAGTGTAGGAGTAATGAAGAGAACAAAGTGTAAAATGCACCATATATTCTGCTTTGGGTGTAACCTGGTGCTGCAGACCAATGAAGAAAGAAAAATATGAGTATATAAAACTGAGGTGCTTTCTTTTTGCCAGTAAACAAGATTTTGAATTCAACTGTAGGAATATGACATGAGGATCTATTAGAACAATAACTGGGACTCTGATCCACGCTACATTCATCTGAGGACATAGCAGGAAGCTTAGAATGGAAGAAAACTGTGTTATTTCAATAGGAATGGGATAACAGGTGCCACTAGCCTAAGTTTTGTCTGTTGTTCAGTTCTTAGTATTATTTAATGCAGATTGTTATTTGCTTCAAGTCTTACTATAAAATACCTCCTATGAACATTTTATATATGAATTACTATGAACATTTTATCCTGCTACGCTCCATATTCTGTGCCACTGTCTCTGTTTATACTGAATCATTAAATTTCTTATGAGTACAGTAAGGATGCATCTAATATTGTGAGATAATTTGAAAATAGGATATTTATTGTTTGCATTTATTTTGGAATATCAAGGCAGAAGCATTTCTGATAGATTCTCTCAATTTTCTACACATCGAATGCTGGATTGCTTTTTTGCAGTAATTTCCCCCCATTATTTGTAGATATGAAATGCTGTAGTTTATTGTGCTGGCAAGATTCAAAGGAATTTCCTATCATTTTTTCTTCCCAAGGGAAGCTGCAATCCGTGGCAATTTTCCACTGCTGAATTTTCATAAAAGCACTTTTCTAGAAAGTTTTTATGTAATAGGCTATTATAGAAGATAGTTTTATTGCCAGAGAAAGAGAAGCAGCAAAGTTACTCAAAGCTCACAACTGCACACTCATTCTATCTTTCTTCAAAAGAGCAGAGTAGGAAGTTTCCTTTTATAAAAATTAAGGAATCAGTCAATAGCCAAAGAACAAAATAATCTTTTAATAGGTGTATATTTCTCCAACTCATAACTAGTTTATAGTAATCTACAGCAAGGATATCTGTCCCTTGCAATTATTTTCTTTCTTGAGATATATACACCTCAGGAGTGTTTCATTAAACTTTCTGTGATGGGATGTTTTTACTGCTGAAATGAGCCAAAAAAACCCAAACCAAAACAAATCTTCATGTCAATTTTACATATAGTTGTATGTATGTGTATGAATTTGCAAATTATGTATATTTATTTATTTCCATGTGGATTTAGTATAAATTACCATACTCTGGGATTTTAATTCCAGATAGAATTCATTCCAGAAACCTTTTTCTCATAAAAATATTGTTCCTTTATAAGATGTAATTTCAGACATTCCTAATGAATGTGACCAACTGCTGGGATCAGTCTTTGAATGTTCCAGTCCCTTGACTGAAGCAGACAGATAAGAATGCAGAATTTAGTTTAAATACAGGATAAGTATTTCAGTTTTAGAAGGTACCATCTTTCACCTTGCTGGTGTTGAACAACCACAGCCAATGCTCCTCTGCACTTTCTCTGTAAATACTGCTGTGAGATCTAGGTAGCAAAAAGCTTCCCCTTGTTGTTGATGGTGTGAAGCATATATTCAACTATATAGCTGTTTCAGGTGATTTTGGCAAAAGTAAAAAGCATGGCGAACATTTATTTGGCAATTGTCCTGGTCATAACAGTGGAAATGAGACTGAGATGTCCATTGTCATTTGGGCCTGTATCATCTAGCATTTTAAGGATGAAAAACAATTGTTGGGTTTTTTTAGAAGAGATGAGTTTTAAGAGGTTCATTATGAGGTAAACTTGGAAATCAGATGGTCTTTGGTTTAAATTACCCTTAAAAGAGGCAGAATTCTATGTTAAGATTAAGTCTGAGATTAAGAGACCTACATTTAGGTTACATTAATATTAGCAAGTAATTTCTTTCTCCAAGTGGCAGTGGAGTCAGTGAGGGGAGCTGCTATGCTGTTCTCACTCTGTACTCACCAATGGGGAGGGTCTGGTGGGGAATGTGAAGCTCAAGGGCAGCCATGGCTGCAGTGACCATGAGATGGTGAAGTTCAAGACCTTGGGGCAGCAAGGAGGGTGCACAGCAAGCTCACTTACCTGGACTTCAGGAGAGCAGATTTTGGCCTCTTGAGGGATTTGCTTGGTAGAGTACCAGAGGATGAAGACCAGGAGAGAAGAGGAGCCCAAGAAAGCTGATTAACATCCAAGGATCCCCTCCTTCAAGCCTAGAAGTGATGCATCCCAACAAACAGGAAGTCAGGTAAAAATGTCAGGAGTGCTGCATGGATGAACAAGGAGCTCCTGGATGAACTCAAACACAAAGCCAGTAGCCTACAAAGGGTGGAGGCAAGGACAGGTGGCTTGGGACTAACACAGAGAAATTGTCTGAACAGCCAGGCATCAGCTTAAGAAAGCTAGAGCCCTGAAAGAATTAAATCTAGCCAAGGTTGTCAAAGGCAACAAGACAAGCTTTTTAGGTACATCAGTGATACAGGGAAGACTAGCGAAAATGTGAGCACTGTCCAGAAGGAAATGGTTAAACCACGACACAGGGATATAGAGAAGTCAGAGTTACTTGTCCTGGTTTTGGCCAGGAATGAGTTAATTTTCTTCCTAATAGCTGCTTTAGTGCTGTGTTTTGCATTCAGCATGAGAATAATGTGACAACATACTGATGTTTTGCTTGTTACTAAGTAGTGCTTGTAGTGAGTCAAGGACTTTAGCTTCCAATGCCCTGCCAGCAAGGAAGAGCACATAGCCAGGGCAGAAGACACAAACTGGCCAAAAGGGACAAAGTTAAAGCATGTTGTTAAGGGTATTGTCCAAATGCTTCTTAAACACTGACAGGCTTGGGGCATCATTTATTTGGATCAAGACTTTCTCTGGAGTTGTGAGTCAAAGGTGCCTATACTGCATAAGATTTGATAGTTTCTGCATGACCATCCTTTGGCTCAGTCCCTCATGTATATATACATTCAAAGTGGGACTGCTTTGTGAACTGAACCAAGTTTCAGTAAGTCAGAGTAGCTTGAGGATTAAAACCAAACTTCTTGTCCAAGGTGGTTGGATACAAACCTAGGTGCCAATGTGTGAACTCCATACCTTGATTTCCATCGTAGTCAGCTGAGACTGAGGGTGGATTCAGATGCCTAGGTTTAGGTATGTAGCACCATTTCAGGCACAGGTGCTGCTCCAGATCTGCCAGTTTCATAGTCTCTTTAGCCTTGGCTGTTATAGGTCATGCCCTTAAGCATCTGCTTTTGGATGAGCTGAGTCACTCCGCTTATGGCAGTGACTAACTACATTGACTAAAGGATGAACTCAAACTCTCAGCTCCCATGTAGACACTCACATTTCAATGTCTTCTTTTGAAGATGAATCTCACCCTCAAAGCTTGGTTCAGTTACTTAAACATTCATCTGGTATTATTTGAGATACTCTAGACTATGTGAGGTACATTCACAAGGCCAGGATATACAGCACAAGACTTAGAGGAGCCCAGGCCTGGCTGGAGCAACTATGAGAGGAGAGAAAGAATGTCCTGACACAGAACTGTTTAGGAAACTGACTTGAGCTTTTGATTTAAAACCTCTGGTTTATTACAATTTCCATGATGCCATGCAATTAATATATTTAGAAAAGCAAAGCTATTTATTCTGTTCATGACAAGCACCTGCAAATTCTTGGATCTTACATGTTGTGACATAAATATCAGACAATTTTATAAATCCACTTTACATTGCTCACATCTATAAGTAGGTATTCATTTTCTGCACAAACTAAAATCTATGCAGTCAAAATGTTATATGTGAATTAGACTACGGTCAACCTGTGAAAGAAGGTAAATAAATCAACAAAGTCTAGGAGCATACGTAAGCAGTGAGATAGCATAATCCTCATTTATCCCTGCTGTTATATATCTCCAGAAAACAGTCACACCCTCTCCACAGACTGTGTCTTTGGTTAGTCTACACACTATAAACAAACACAATGTGATATTCAATCTGCAGGACATTAAAAGTGGTGTGGTCAACTGATAGCCTTTCTGCCTATATGAAGCCATGTCATAAGTTTCATGAAGTTAATTGGAACATCTGTAGGGAGATTTTGAGGACAAACTTTCCATCATTGTTATTTAACATCATTCTCCTACACAGACCTGTGTATGTGCATTGAAGAGTGTTAACTTTTGTAAATGAGTTAAAGTATATTTGAAATACATTAAACCAGCTGGGAAGAGATAAAACCATCGTTGAATGTGGAAAATTTCTTGATATTGTTTATAACAAAGTCACAGTTATTTTGGTAGGGTACAAAATGATATTTTTCAGCTGTCAATGATGCTTGAAATAGAGAAGAAAAAGGGTTGAGAATCATTGCCATTGAATCACTGCAGTTTTACAAACTTCAGCAACAGTAGTTTACTTCATAATTTCTTTAACTAAAAATGAAACATTTGTGAAACAATATGCTCCTATCTCGCTTCTTGGCGCTGTGTTTTTTCATTTACAAAATGAAAGGGAGAAATATTCTGAAAATAAATTTTGTTTATAGGAACAAAGCATTCTGTCTGAAAGGATTATGCATCCACATATTGTAACTGTTCCCTGAAGATCTGCATATTACCTCTACAGTAACTTTGTGATCAGTAACAAGCATTACTTTGCAAATTTGAATCACCATTAGACCTTTTGCCATATGGAGGTGACTCTATTCTCACCTATGAAGAACCAAATCTACTGGGAGCTCTATCTCAAATTCTCATAATCTTTTGCAAAGTTTGATGAGTCATAAACAGATGTCTTCTGTCTTTTGAACTGCCATCTGTTGTAACTGGCTGGAAGATGTTTGGCTATTTCTGTCAAAGTATATAAACATTTTTTCTGAAAAGCCTATTCCTTAGACAGCATGTGTAACCCTGGAAAGACAGCAGCTGTTTTTTTCAGAGCCTAGGAAGGCTGCTTCTGTTGATTTTTTTTCCCAACTCCTTTTAGAGTGGAAACTGGTTGCTGTTCTCATTCATCATGAAAGTTTGTAGAACTTTCAGGCTGTATAATTAGAATTTCTTCACAGCCATCTTCTGCTGCATGGTTCACTACTGTTGAAACAGATGGGAGTCATAACAGCATTCTGAGTCATTCTTAAACTGGTACAATGTCATTGATGAATGTTTGTGTGTGTTTGATGTGGGTTTTTTTCATCCAGGGGTCATGCCTTTCTACTTGAAGGAGCTTCTAGTCTAGCCACTAAAATGAGTTTCATAAGCCTTATGATAGGTAGGCACTTTATGTGAATACTATCCTTAGTATGTAAATATGTCTATCCATATTTTAAACCAAGACCTTATAGAAGTCACTAACTTACTAACTTGTAGAGATAGCAGCATAATTTTAGTATGTACCTGAGATACTTTTGAAGTCTTGGAGCTTTCTGTATCTCATATTGTTCTGTAGGAAGCTTCTTACCATGACAGGGTTTTTCACTCCACTCAGTCTGGGAGCTTTCAGGATTAAGTTGCACCCATGCTACTGTTTTTCTCTCTCTATAGGGAATGTGATTTCTGTAGTCTCCACTCTTCTTTCATTCTCTGCTTGAACACCATAAATTATATGCCAGGGAAAAACAAATAACAGTGGTGCTTTAATTGTTAGTAAGATCACTTGCATAAAAATTGCCAGTCCCTTCAGACAATTAGTTAGTGATGAAAGAAATCACACAACTGCTGCTTAAAACCTTATCCTCGGCTTTCAAATAGCAGATGCTCTGTTCTAATAATAATTCACAGAAATATTGCCTTGTGTCCAGTGACTTTGCAGAGCTGCCTATTTAATTTGCTGAACCAAAAGATTACAAGTTATAACTTCCAAAGAGCATAGCTTCACACCATTCCCTCACATCAACAGTGAACATCACTACTCAGAAAAAGTTGATTTTCTACATCAGGAAAATACTTCAAGGAGCTTGAAACTCACTTTCTTTTCAATTTCCAGCCCAGTGCATAATTCTGCAGTGCTGTATCTAGTTTTCTTCTTTCTGGTTTTAATTTCAAGCCTGTGTATAACAGAAAACATTTGTGTGACATATATTAATAGCCATTTGTGTGACATATATTAATAGCCAAAACTAAAAGATTTTCCACATGATATCCTAATGCATATTCCCCAATTCTCTACATATGTGCATGTATTTGTCAGTCAGTCCCTCCATCCACCCACCTGTGACGAGGGAAGCAAATACGTACAACTTGGAATGAGAAAGTTGTGTCTTTTCCATGTTTACAGAATATTATTGCATTTGAATATCATTCTGACAGATGAGAGTCCAGAACAGCTCAGGGTATTTCATGTTGTATTACAAATAAATAGGTTACAAATGACATTTTCTATCCAATATTCATACCGTTTTTATGTAGGGAAGGCTTTGTAAGGTGTTTGAAATGAAAACAGAAAATATAAAGTAAAAATAAAGATATCAACTGAGAAAGAAAAATGAGGAAAAGAGAAGCTAAAAGAAAAGAAAAAGAGGAATTGGGAAGGAATTAATTCATGAAGAATGGGAAGAACATCTTAGAAATTCTGTAGTATTTCTTCCTCATATTCATACTCTTATGTTAGCGAGGTGAATCACTTATTCCAGGACCAAAATCAATTTGCTTTTCCATTGACAAAACATATTCATGGATTTTCAGATTAAATAACTTCAGATATTTTGTTCAAAGTAAACAACAGCAAAGAAGAAAGATAAAAATCTGCAAGAGATCACAGTTACGTATTGAATTTTGTAAGCTCCTTCATGAGCCCTCCTTCACATACATGTGGCTTATGCCTATAGATGTAAAAGGTCACTAGAAAGGAAACCAAAACACCAACTATAACTTCTTAACAGCAGCTAATGGAAAGAGTTGCTTCTGACTCAATACACTCAGGACAAGGTCAGGAATAAAAAGAATGTGATATATATTGCATTGACAGAACTGTACATCCCTTGAAAGCAATCCAAGCTAGCACAGCCAGAAAGAATATCGCTGAAGCAGTGACCAGAAGCACTGTAAAGTAGAAATGCTATTTTGGATCCTTGTCAACCAAATCAAACCATTCTTCTGGCTTTCCCTAATTGTTATAGGGCAGAGAAGTTCTTTCAGAAGTTCAGTCTTCCTTGTGTCTAAAGACCTAAGAAAGGGTAAGGCAAAGTGCTTTAGCCTGTGAGCCACAGAAAACTGTTATTGGGCCTAAGGCACCTTTTTGCAAGTCTGAGAAAAGTTAGGATAAATATCTAAACTCCTGCCAGCTGCTTAGATTTACTGGGAATGCTGTCGTAGCCTTCACTGGTTCAAATCTAACATTATTGAAGTGCAATATCAT
>NW_010231319.1:0-34143 GCF_000690775.1 Eurypyga helias | reverse complement strand
GTCCTTCTCCTCAGGGCTTCTTGAATGTCCTCTTAAAGCTATGGGCAAAATAATTTTTAGAAGTCATACAGTATTTATAGTTCACATAAAGTCACACATGCACAGTTACAGGAGCCACTTGAAAGAAAAGATTCACTGACCTTTCCTACATTAGATTATTAAAAGTCAAATATTAATACAAAAGAGAGAGCAAGTAAGAAATGAGAAATTTGCTTGAAACAAGAACTGCAGATATTTGTACTAATCTGCAGGATCAATCATGAGGAAGGGACAGATTTTATGAATGGCTAACAAAATATACGCTGTTTAAATAGTGAACATTTTGTATCGGCATGAGAAATATGACATAATTATTTTCTCATATGCTCAGAAACAAGCCATAATTGACTGAAAAAAAGTACAGTAAGTTGGAAGAACAAAATGAAAACTATTTCAGAAGAGCAGCAGTATCTTTCAACTGCTCCCTGCCTGGACAACATCTTAGTTGTTATTTAGGCATTATAATAAGCCTGCCAAGGACAAATGGTCCAAGAAGGTAATTCCTTCTTCAAGTCCAGTTTGGCTTTTCTCCTGTATTGAACGTGTGGGTTTCATTTTAAAATTAAAAGGAATCCTGCAAAACTGCTTAAAAGCACTAGTTCCTGGTGTGTGCTTCAGTCTAGACTGTCTTGTCTACACCGAACTGTTAGAACATGTTGGGCAACAGCCTTTTCAGAAACTTGTAGAGTTGTGTGTCAGTAGGGACCATTACATCATCCAATCTGTCCTGCAAGGTACCAAAAGCCCTTACATCTCATCCGCTTATTTCTGTATTATTATTGTCCAAATAATCTATTTGGACAAAACTTTTCTTCCAGAAAGGCATCCAAGCTTGAGCTGAACATGTTAAGAGACAAATCTATACCTTTTTCAATAGTTTGTTAACATCAGAAATGGTGTCTTTTTTCCTGTTTGCAGGTGTCTGTCCAGATTCTGCTGCCAGACACTGGTATTTGTTGTCTTTCACAATTAATATATTAGTGACTCTAGTATTCACTATCCCCCACCCCCTGTCAGAGAAACCTGCATATTCAAGAGGAGTCACCTCTTGGTGTATTCTCTAATCAAGTCTTTTAAATCCTCCCACTATAAATTGTGTTCTGTGATCCTAAAATTATTTTTCTGTATCCCTTCCATGGTTTCAAAAGTCTTTTTTGGAAAGTAGATATCACAAGAACAGCTTTCCAGCACTCTGCTACTCCTCCTTTGTGTGTATAAACTCGGTGATCACGTAATCCTTCCTGTATACTATCATTCTATCAGTTCATCCCAAGTTAAAAGGGCACTACCACTAGCCCCTAGGATATGCTCCCTACCTGGTTGCTTGCCTTTCGCAGTCCAGCATGTGAATGCCCTGCCTTTGTCAAAATGACCCAGCTTATCAAGCAACCCAAATTCCAGTGTAAGACTGCCTTGTCTTGATGATTATTCTTCTTCAGCCCTTGGAGCAAATGCGTTCAGCAGTAATTTTTTGGCTCCGTGTCACACAGACAACGCTGATTGAACTAGATCTAAGGCAGACACTTACAAACACGAGTCTTAGAATAACATTTCCTCATCAAGGACCATCTTATTCATAACATGCCAGTTGGTCTATTCTTAACTCATTCAATACACATCTTGCTGGTATTGCGGAGTGTTTACTTTTTTAATTAGAATTCATTCTATGTTATATAAAGGCTTTAAAAGCCTTGGGTAGATTGCAATCCTGCAATTACAATCACCATCTGAAGTAGGAATTGCAAAGGAAAACATCAGGTTGCTTTGACAGGTAGTGTTGGTGTAGCTAGCCTAGGATTGCTCAGGACAATCCTCCCATATGTTTTAAGTATCATCACCACATCACTGCTCTCCTGCTTTTTTGAAAATTCCCTGGTATTATCAATATTTATTTTAAAAGCATGGCATTAGGCCGAAGGTTTCCTTTGCCACCCATTCAAGTTCATAGTCAATGCAGCATTCAGTACAAGACAGACAGAAGGTATGATTTCTCTGCGTAATTACCCAGTTTGGGCAATAACTAAGTTTCCTACTTTGTAAAAATGTCATGGATGAGCCACGCTTGAGAGCTGTTGCTCCTCCAGCACCTCCCACAGTTCCTGCGTGTGCTCAGAAAAGGGCACTTCCCCCACTACCACCACCCACAACTCACATGGATCAGTTCCTCCACTACAATACAGAGAATTATAGGATATGTATTCTAGAGGCCTAAGTCCACAGGAAGGATGAAGCCAAGAACATACCCCTAATGCAAAAACAGCAACTGAAGCAAAGACTGCGATGAGCTGGATGCCAACCATTCAAACAGTGCCTGCAGTGGACACACAGACTCAACAAGCACAGCATAGAGCCAATCCTCAGTTTTCTAGGGGTCCATCTCCTTATCCACAGCCTCAGGCTGCAAGGAAGCCAAAAAGCCTCCCTTCCCATAAAGCATCTGTGTTGTGCTCTTTTCCTTCATTTCCAGCAGCATTAACACTCCCAACTCAGAGTGACTGCCTTCCTCTGGCTCTGCTTCAGGAACAAGGCTGGTGTCAGCACAGCTGACTGGACCCAGCAGGTGGGAATCAACCTTTCCCCACACGGCGGTAGGTTAAAGTCACCCTTTCTGCGCCAGAGCACTTAGAGCCAGGGCTGTAAATGCTCTGGCTGTAGGCATTGCTCCACACGCAAAAGT
Organism: Eurypyga helias; assembly: GCF_000690775.1. Classification (NCBI taxonomy): domain Eukaryota; kingdom Metazoa; phylum Chordata; class Aves; order Eurypygiformes; family Eurypygidae; genus Eurypyga; species Eurypyga helias. The sequence goes on along the minus strand of NW_010231319.1, from coordinate 31,427 downwards.
TTGGGCTGTTAGGCTTCCATCCTCCTGCTCTTATCAGACAGCCTGTGCTAAGGAGGCAGTTTAGACTGGATGTTAGGAATAAATTTTTCACCAGAAGGGTTACCAGGTGCTGTAACAGGCTGCCCAGGGAAGTGGTGAAGTCACCATCCCTGGAGGTATTTAAGAGACGTGTGGATGTGGTGCTTAGGGACATGGTTTAGTGGTGGACTCGGCAGTGCTGGGTTAAGCTCAATGATCTTAAAGGTCTTTTCCAACCTAAATAATCCTGTGATAAGAAGTGAGGAAAAAACAGGGTTCAGGCCATTCACTCACACTGGGCCTCTATCTGTTCCCATTTTGTTTTTCTTTGGCTCAGCCTGAGCTGAAGCGAAGCTGTTGATGTGCATGGCAGCAGGCAATGAAAAGTGACTGTTTCAAGGAGGAATTCTTTACAGCAGATGTTTTTTAAATAAAGTAGGGTTTTTCATCTAATGCTTTTAGCAAACTCTAAGGATGTAAAAACCTGTTCTCAATATACAAAAATTCAGCTTTGTGAAAAGGTGTATTTATCTTCTGATTCTTTTACTTTACATATAATTTGGGGTATTTTTTCCTTATCTTTTAATTACAGGGGTGCTTCTAAAACAGGATTCGCTGGCTTCTAATGTTTCTTACCTAAGGGGTCAGGTAGCAATTCATGACTTGTTGGAAGAGGAAAGTGATATTTTGTGAGCAGGTTTTTTACTCCACAGAAGAAAACAAATTAATGAGAGAAAACTGAAAGGAAAAATTCTTTCTAGTTGTAGAATGTTATTGAGAGAGAATAAATTTCTTTTGACAGTATAATCATTGATATCTGAATAGGTTCTCCTATCTGAGATTGGTTGAGCTCCCCTGGACTCCCTAAATCCCTTCAGATTGATGAATGGACAGAAACACGTGTAGGCTTTAATCAGAAGACATTCCTATAGAACAAACCCTGAGTTCAGGGATGCCACCTAAAGCCCTGTATGTCATTTATGTCTCTAAAGCGTTATGGAATCCATTAGCAAGTATCTGAGCTGTCTGCAACAATATTTTTTGACCTGCTGTTGGTTTCAGTAGAGAACGAATTTTACTGGGTTATGTTAGAAAGAGCTTCCGAGTGGCAAAGTATATACATATCTACCCTCCATTCTGTGCATTTTGTTTCTCCTTTGAATGTACACATTGTCTTGGAATTTAATTGTCTGGTTTGTAACTTACAGATACTTTTATTACCCTGCATAAACCTTCAGATAAGTTTAACCAAGAAGATGAGTTTAACCTTGAGATGCTGCAGTGATATACTACTCAACATACCATATTTTAATTGTATCACCAGATGGTTAGAAACCAGCCTATTGGTATTTTAAATACCTACTTATTCTCAGATGCTGCCTTCTTGCATACAGATAAATTCTCTCAGAGGATGTTAAAACACATTACAAAAACAGCTATGAGAGTTTTAGATTGCAAAGCAAGATAGAGAGGACAAGACATAAAAAATCCCACCAGCTGTATGAAAGTGGGTTTATTGAAGTACTTGTATACTTTAGTAAGTAGTTTAGGCTACGTAATGCATAGCTAGGCTTCAGCTTTCCAGCCTTAGAGAATACCTGGGCTCAGTGTTGTAAACTTAACACTCAGGTTGAAGTGAACCCTGATATTCAAATACATTGTCAGAAGACTGTTTGCAAGCAACCAAGGTAATTATCAGTGGTTGATTCACCTCTTGCCTGGGAGCTGTATTCTGTTAACTTCACTCCACCTCAACACATCTTCAACGTCTCATTGTGTTGAAAAGAACGATGGGGGAGCCTCTGCATCCTAAGAGCAAGGAGGCAGAGTTACTTTCTTTGTTGATCAGAGCACTTTCACTTGCTGGCCAATGCTGTATTTCCCTACCCTCTAGTGGTGAAAAGACACCCAGAAACAACTTCACTAAGTTAAAAACATCACTAGGATTTTAGCCAGAAGAAGCATTTGGAAATCCTTAATGAAAGATAAAAATTACTTTTTATGTTGAAATAGGATATCAGAGCACTTAAAGCATAAAAATGTAATAGCACAGGTACTGAAGTGTCCACATTAGCAAACCCAGCCTGGAATAAGGGCTGCAGTAAGCGAGAGCGTGCACTAGTAATAGAAAATGGGGCATCACTCAAATAACTGCTTGTTACTCATTTCGTAGAGTATTTTAACTAAGGATTTTGCATTGCAAGTGTAATACATATGTAACGTTATTAGCAGAGGCAGGAAAAGATAAGGTTTACGCAAGGCATGTGGTTACTAGCCAGATCATTTGAGCATATGTTATATAGTTCAAACCAATAAATGGAAATATGCAAACTTGATTTTTATATTAAAAAGCTTGTTTTCCTGACGATTATGTACAAGGCTTTTGTCCATTCGTCAGACTGAGGTGTATTAGTTGTGATATATTGGGTGTATTCTAGTTGGGTTTATTATATAGTTTGCATAATTTAAATCCCTACCTTTGGCTAAAGTAAGCCAAAAAGCTGGGATAACTGAAATAACTGCCATGCACATGCTGTGTACCTAAAAGGTCTTAAAATACTTCAAATGTATAGGAGCACACAAATAATTTTATCTTAACTACTTCTCCCTTATTTCACCTTCTTCAGGTATTGCCCTTTTAGATAATTTCTGCCTTAGAATTTATAATATGTTGCAGTAAAAACAAAAAAATTTAGCTGATTGTTAGTATCAGAGCCTAAATGATGACTAATAATAAGACTTCGTATTAGTCTGAGCATATGGAATCTGTCAACATACTTTGGATTACAATTCCTGCACTAATGAAGACCTGAAGCTTGTATGTAAACGTAACACCAAACACAGTTCATATAATCTTCTCTTCAGTACAGGAAACTGTCTGGCAATGGTAATTAGCATTTCTTCAGATATATTTTCCATACCTATTAACAAACTAGTTAGCTAGTGCTAGTTACTAGTTAGTGTGGCATAACAAATATTCTCCTAATTACTGCATCTGGACCTGTTTTCACTGTTAAGATTCTGCTTTTAATTTTCTTGCACGCATAGATACACACACATACAGTGCACACACATATGTATCATAATGAAATATATGAGAAAAAAAACACACTCTCGTAAGTGCATAAGAAATGTAAATCCATTTAGAGCTGCTAAGAAGTAATTTCCCTAATGCAGAGTCCTTAAAGGACAGAAGTGAATAGCTGTGTCATCCAAAATCCGGTCCCTGCTGTCAGCCGTGAAGGCAGCCTTCTGGGCCATCTCCAGAAATGACATGGGGAACTGCAGACATCGGAGCTGAGCCTGCACAAGTCGGAGTGATATTTCCAGCACTCTTATGTTTGTGTAAATGAAGTTGAGCTTCAAAACCCAGCACAATTTTTCTCCTTCTTAACTAGACTAGAAGAGGACGGTTGAAGGCAGAGAGAGGAGGGAGATGTAACGCAGCCCCCGGGCTGGCAGAGACAGCAGCCTGTGTCAGGAGACACAGGGGGATCAGGTCCCAGACGTTTTAGCCAACACTGGGACAGCACCTGAGTGAGCAGCCCAGGTTCTCTGAAACACCAAAGGATGTCCCCACACAGGGGTATGTGGACGAAGAGAGTGCTTTGGAAAAGTCAAGACTACTCAGGGAGCACAAGAATCTCCAGGTCTTCCGCAGTGAAGTGACCCTTTAGGATTAGTAAAGACTCTAAAACAAAGGGGCTTGGGTCAGGGTGTGCTGCGGGGCTGTGGTTGGGCAGGAGGAGAAAGGCTTTGCAGGGGAAAGATATCTGAGAATAAATAAAGAGCCTGGAACCCTTTTGGGTCCTTGGTAAACCTGGATGTAGATGCAGCCCATATTGCTGGTGATCAAAAGCTCAGAATGCCCCTAGAGACAAACGTTGACTTTGGCAGCATAAAAGAATTAAAGTACCTGGTATTACTGAGCACTTATGGTTGGAGACCAGTTAAGTTATAAAACTACAGGGGAAACTCTCGGTTTGTTTAATATTTTGAAACTGGCCAGTGCCTGTAACACAATATGGGAAGGAAGGAAGTCTGCAGTTTGGGGGAAATCTGATCCTCTTCATTGGTGAACCCAAGCTGGTAAATTCCAGGGTAAAACTAAAAATAAAGAGACTTTTAAATGACTGCTATAGTTAGTAAATATGTGGTATGTAAAACACAAGGAAATTTTACTTGTTTTCTGTAGAAGTATTTTGCCAAGTATGAGAGACTTGCTCATTTTAAAATTGCAAGAAGGGAATTCTAGTTCTGCTTCTGAAAATCTGCTTAATCCAATGCCAGATGTAAAGTCACTGCTTAAACTTCTTTAACAAGAATGTGAAAGAGAATTCACAATTTCAAAGACGTTTCTTAATGACTCAATAGATACATATAAAAGGCTGAAGAGATTAAAGTTTCTAATTACATTTTTGGGTATACTCTGTAGTGGTGACCTTCCCCAAGCTACACTAGGAGTAGAATTTAATTCACCAGCCCTTAGACATGGAGGTACTTAATTACAAACCACAAAAGGCCAAAACGGGGGGAATGGGTAGGAAAATAAGACATATTAAAATAAAATGCACACATGGGGGAAAAGGAATTAAATCCATAACTTCATAAACTGATAGGTAATTGGCATAGAGAGAGCAAAATATAGTACTTTATAAGGTTACAGATGCTATAGTATTTGAATTCCAGATCGCAGCATGTAAGCTACAAGCAAAAATTCAAAGGGTATTTCGATATGTTTGTCTGCTCAGCTCCCCCCAGGCCTACAGATGTTGAAGTGAAATGTTAGAAGAAGATACAGCACATTTATGAGTGAAAATCATGAGACCACATCCATTTTTTGAGCACTTAAATGACACAGTAGAACATGTTATCAGCCAATCCATTCTGCTCAAGATCAAAAAAAAAAAATCACTTCTAGCATTTTAGTTGGTTTTAGCCATTTCTTTCCCACAATACGCTGGCAAAAATGCATAGCTCCGCCAGCAGGTCTGTAGTACAACCTTGTCTTAAGAATGCCATTGATATAAAAACACTTCAGGCCTCCTAATCCACATCTTTGTTCCATGTAGACTGTCATGGTTAATCCCAGCTAGCAATTAAGTACCGCACCAGCATGAGGCCATCACAGCAAAGCTGTTCCTTTCCTGCTTTATTAGGAATGTTCCCACCATTGATTTCTGGAGCAAAGTTGCATGCCCCGAGAGTGCAAACAATATCCCTGTGGTGAACCTGCACATCTCCTTTCCTCAGTGCTGGAGCCATTCGGGTCATCAACCGTTGTAATTGCAATGGATAATGTGACGTGGTTTTGAATAGACAAGAGGATCTGTTCTGAAGTCGATCCTCAGTTTGGAAACACAAGTGTTCTTCTGCAAGCCTGTAATACAAAAATACTATTTTGAAGGACTTTCATTTTTAAAAAGCTATTTTTAGTGTTCTGTATTTACAAGCCAGTGTTCCCCTTTTTTTCCTTTGATTGTTTCTTCAGTTGTGACGATTACAATTAGTAGGTTTGAAATCAAAATGTGCCACGGCTTTTGAAATGCTAAACTGAGAAACTGCAGCTTGTGGAAGTTGCCAGAAGAATACTGAAGGTAGTTTTAAGCTGACTTGTTAACTGTAGTAACAAGGAGCAACATGCCCGTAAATCTAGAGTGGTAAACATTACCAAAATTCACTTTAGGGTTTCTTTTTGACTTTGTCATTGGGTCTGTTTGCAAACAAACATGAGTGCTATTCTGTCCCCTGAAAGTCACATGCGATCTATGTGCAACTCTTGCTCTATGGTATGGTTCTCGGCTTTTTAAGGAGTCTCAAAACCTTTTAACTTTTAAGATTCCATACCTCTGTGGATGCTGAATTACAGATTTCTTCTGTCATGGGTTTAAATGACCAGTGTCAGTAGACAGAAAAATTGGCCTGAACATACTGTAGGTATTTTAGGGATGGGATTGTATAGTATTGCAGGGAATGTATAGTATTGTAGTGATTGTGTTGGCAGTGTTGTATCGCATGGTGTCGGTCTAGTATGGTGGTGTAGTTCTAGTATGGTATTGTACTGCAGTGTTGTACATATAGTACTGTATTTATTGTACTGTAGGTATGGCAGTGTATTGCCAGTAGTGTATTATAAGTAGTGTAGCATTGTATTATAAGTGTAGTACAGTATTGTACTGTATGGTATTTAAGGTATTGTAAGTAATGTGGGTATTTTATTGTGGGTATAGTATTGGTGGTATTGTATTGAAGGTATTATATTGTAAGTATTGTAGCATTGTATTGTTGGTATTGTATTGTAGGTAGTGTAGTATTGTATTGTAAACTTTGTATGTATTTTGTATTATAAGTAATGTATTGTGAGTCCTGTACTGTATCATACTTTACTGAAAGTACTGTGAGTCTTGTATTGTAAGTGTTGCACTGTATTGTAAGTATTGTATTGCACATAAGGAATGTGTTGTACAGTATTGTACTGTATTGTAATAATTGTGCTATATTGTACTGTATTCTACTGTATTGTACAATACTGTATTGAGTATTGTACTGTATTCTAAATATTGTTTTTTAAGAGCAGTATGGTATTCGAGGGAGGGATGGTCTCTTGTAATTATTTTACTGTGTTGTAAGTATTGTATTGTGCTGTATTGTTATGCAATTTATTGTACATTACTGTATTGTACTGTAAGGTATTGTAATTATTGTACTGTAATTACTGTAAGTCTTGTTAGCATTGTAATTTAGTGTATTGGAATTATTGTACTATATTGTAAGTATTCTACATATTGTAGTGTAAGTACTGTGTACTGTATTGCATTATACTGTGTTGTACTGTACCCTATTGTACTGCATTGTGTTTTACTTTATTGTTCTGTATTGTAGTTTATTGTGTTGTCGTGTTTTGTATTGTATTGTACTGTGTGGTATTGTACCGTGTTGTTAAGTATTGTACTGTATTGTGTTGTAGGGTATTGTAATGATTTGTAGTGTATTGTACTGTATTGTATCGTACTTTATTGTAAGTATTTTATTCTACTCTTGTACTTTATTGTATGTATTGTACTGCATTATACGGTACTGCAATGTGTTGTAAGTATTGTACTGTACTGTAATGTACTCTGTTGCACTGTACTGTTGGTGCTGTATTGCATTGTAAGTATTGTATTGTACTCTATTTTACTGTGTGTTGTACTGTATTGTAAGTCTACTTCATTCACTTATTTTTCAGTTATTAAATTGTCCTTATCTCAACCCATGACTTTCCTTGCCTTTTCCTCCTATTCTACTCCTCCACTGGGGGAGGGAGGAGATGAGCTGTGTGGTGCTTGGTTGCTGACTGTGATTAAACCTTGACACGTGTGGGTTTTCATTATGTTGCCTTACAAATTATCATGCTAGTAAAAATATTTTGTAAAATTCTCATAGTAATTTTCATGGATAGTTTCTGCCTATGTGAATGTATTTAGTCTCAGCGTCAGAAACAGTCTGAAATGAAATTATGTAGATTTTTAATCAACCCCTGTAGTTGGAATAACACCCCACTGAGCCTCTAGCTATTGGTACCTGCAAGAACAGCTGCAGTGCTGGAAAATTCATAAAGCAGCAGAACATGGGATCAGGTAATACCTTCAGATTCTCACGCACTGCCATGATTTATCCCAGCCTCTTAGAGATTTAAGCAGTTTTAAAGGGCAGGGGTTTCAAGAACATGCCAGATATGTGCCTTGCTTCCACCAGCTATCAAATAAAAACCTGTTTTGTGTATTTTACATCTTGTCAGGAAAAATCCTTAGTGATGTTGGTTTTTTTTTTTTCAGATCTCTCCACTCCGTATTGATCTTTCTACTCGTGAAACACTCTTCTCTTGGGTTTTTCTTTAATGCTTTCAGTATAAATTATAGTCTAGCAACCTCAACTGCCTAAAAACTGTTCTAGATCTCATTTGCTCTTCTTTCTCATGGGAAAAGAACATTAACATTTGAACTAAGCTCTACATATCCTGTACATATGTATTCACACACATCAGGCTATCACCACCTCCACTGCAGTACACGGGAGGACAAGACACCACCTGCCTGTAACTAAGCATTTAACTGAGGTGACTCTTCTTAAAAAGCAGCGTCCATTCAGCCTGCCATGGATGCACACATGGCCTGCATCGTCCAGGGAGGTCGAGAGCGGAGTGACGATGTGGGGCGGGTGCCCCTCCAGGGCAGCACACACCATTTTACAGAGTTGTGCCATGACTTCTAGAAAGGCAGAGTGTGGATCAAATGTTCTGTGAAATGTAAGATTTAAAAATAAATTAGTCGCTAGAGGGAGCCTCTTAATCATCATATCCTAGTACCAAACCACTGCTAACTTGGGCCTTTAACCCTTAAGATGCTGAAGTACTTTAATAGGTCAGTGAGGGCTACTTTCTCCAGTACTCACCTTAAAGAAAACGAGGGTAAAAGACAAGACTGTGCAAAGCTTCTGCAAAATCCCTCATTCTGAACAAATATGGACTTTCTAAGGATTTCCCCACAGAAAAACAGATAAAGCCAGTTCATCCAGTGGCTGGGAGCAGAATTAACTTTGCCTAAACCTTTTAAAAATGCCATCTTCACATGGCACCAGTGAGAGGGCATTCACCTTCTCTCCTTCAAGGACCAAACACCAAGCTGTCAGTGTGAGACAGAAGTCTTTAAACCACAAGCACTGCCCTCCCTCCTTTACCTTCCTCACAACACAGCTGTTCCCAGGTAGTAATTCCCAGCAGCTGGATTTCAACGAGCGGTACTTAGAGGAGCAATCAGGTCTAGCTCACTCTGTCCCAGAAGGCAGCTTTGTACAAAACAACAGACTTGTTCCTATAAAGTAACTGCAGACATGCATTCAATTTTCCGCTATACTCTAAATTTAGTAAATAACATAGCAGTTAGTTTGTGGGTTCTCTGTTACAAATACCATAAAATTTGCAAGAAGTCCTGAAAAAAGAAAAAAAAAAAACCACCCACAAGGAGAATAGGAGAGCTGTGGAGGAGACCCCAGCTGCAAGAGGGGCTCTCCCAGGCAGCAGGACCTGGCAGGGATTGATTGCAACCTGGATAAAAAAAAGCCAGCACCTCAGAAGGTGCTTTCTTTTCAGAAAATATACAGCAGCAGAGGGCATCAGCCAACAAGAAATCCTGTCTACCTGAATGAATCCTGAAGTGCTAAAGGCACAGTGAAGTGGAATGGGAACTGGAAAGGTATGTACTGAGATGCTGTAACAGGGGTGGGGATAAGGAAGCAGGCACGGAGAGAAGGAAATCCAGACACAGGACTTCTCCTTTGTGTGTTGTCTGTAACCACTCCAGCATGGAAATGTTGCCTCAGAGGTGTTCCGCGAGCAAACCCATCTGAGCACTGCAATTGTTGATAAACTGCCAACAACATCTCCCTTCTAAGATGTGAAAACACAGGAAATTCTCTGTCAGTAAGGCAAGATCACTGTTTGATGGGATCTCGTGTTGTCCCAAAACACCCGGTACAACAGGACTCAAACAAGAAAAGCCAAGAAAGTAAGCATTAGCTTAATTTGTCCCTTTGAATGATGACTAGAAAACAGGCAGCACTCAGGAGTGAAGCCAAATGAGTCATTTTCTGAAAAAGCAAGTTCAGGTCTCTTGCTGGCGTTTCCTCCCCACGCCCTAAAACTGCTTCTCACTGCGCACACAGAGATAACCTTGCCATCGCCACAGGCATGCGGGGCTGCCATAAAGTGGAGATATTTGCTCAGTTTCCATGTCTAGGGACAAAGAATTGCTGCTCCAGAAGTACAGCGATCTTTGGTTTTCTTTGGTGGAAACGAGAGGCTGTTGGGGAACTGTTGTTCATAGTGCCTTTCATGGGAGTGTCTCAGACTTGCAGGAGTTCCTTCCTTTCCCTTGAGAAAACAGTGGTCGGACAGGAAGTATTTTGGCTACCTACGTGGTGCCCCCCATCCTGACCCTCCCACGCTGTATGAATGTTGTCATTGTGCAAACAGCAGTGGGACGTGCAGCACAAGGGACTTGGGGTAAGTCAGAACATCCAGCCGCTTCTACGCTCCGGTATGTCACGGCTTTCCTGTGGCGAAGCGCGCATGAGCAGCGAGGGCAGATTTCAGGACTGCTTTCAGGCACAGATGTTAGACGCCGTGCCGTAGCAGCAGTCGTCATGCTGAAGAATTTGGAACGGTTGTAAGTCGACGGAAAATAACGATCTCCAGTCTATCAGCTGCCTGCTTTGAGGATAACTTCACCAGGTACCGTATTCCTCCCTTACTGTGTTGGGAAATGCACAAGACAATTTTACCAGGCATTTGGACTTTTTCTTCTTTTCCTTCTGTAGATAAAAATACCTTAAAAATATCTTAAAAAGGCATTTCCCTTTACAGCATCATTCTCATACAAGCCTGTGTACAAAGTGAGTTTGCAGGCAACTTGTTATCCTGACTCTGACTTTTGTTTCATCTATATCAAGTCTACAAAATCAGAATTTTTAAAAGACATTTCACAGACTGAACAGTACCAAATTGAATAGAATTACTTGTAAGACCTTATTCTGTGTTGCCAAATTGATGCCATAAATGGGTAATGTTCTTGTGAAAAGTGTATCTGAGTGCATCTAAAAATACAAATATTTTCTCTCATGCAAACAGCTTGAATCAGGATTTTAAGTGGCTTGTACATATTTTGATAGAAAAGCAGAGATGGACTGAAACAGTTCAATCAGTACAGGAAAAGGGGGCTAGTGACAGGACAAGGGGCAATGGATTTAAACTGAAAGAGGGTAGATTTAGATTGGAGCAGAAAATTCTTCACAGAGAGGGTGGTGAGGCACTGGAACAGAGAAGCTGTGGATGCCCCATCCCTGGAAGTGTTCAAGGCCAGGCTGGATGAAGCTTTGAGCAACTTGGTCTAGTAGAAGGCGTCCCTGCCCATGGCAGGGGGGTTGGAACTAGATGGTCTTTAAGGTCCCTTCCAACCCAAACCATTCTGTGGTTCCTCCGGACTGCTGGTGTCTGAATCAGGCAGGCGCTTGCTGCTTCCCCAGCTGCCAGAGGCCAAGCAAGGAGCTGCACTGCCATGTGGGGACCTGGGGTCCCCTGGACTTCTCAGAAAGGGGAGCAACAGGGCAAGCTGCTTTCACTGTGCCTCCTGCTGCCCTCAGAGCTGCTGAAGTTTCTTTGACAGGGCTCCCGCCGCCCTTCATTAAGGAGATGGCTTGACAGGGATAATGCCAGTCCGTGCAGTGACCGTTTTCTGTGTATTACCTGCTATTTTACAGGCAGCTTCTGAGAAAGCTCAGCCTTGAGCTCCAGGATGTGCTTTGAATCAGTGTGTCACCACACCGAAGTACAGGCAGTTAGTAACAACCAATTACACAATTAAATTTTAATATCTCCAACTCCATTTTATTTCAACTGCTTTGGAGGCACATAGTATTTATATGTAGTAAAAGATGGCTGAGGTGTCTTCCAGTATCTTTTCTATACCTACTTAGGATGCAGAAAGGCAAATGCAGGAAATTGAGGATCTGTAGGCAACGATGCTGCATCAGCACTGGTGATTGTAAATAATCATTTAGAGCTGTTTGGATGCCAATTTTCCAAGCATAGAAATTTTAATTTTCTCCATTGAAACTGTGTAGTGTTGATGAATAAAGCATAAGAACTGAGGATATTAACTAAGCTGCTAAATACTATCATTTCTGGAAAACAAATTGTGAAACCAACATAATTTATAAAATTGAGACACTTGGGATAGTTCAACCCAACATGGGATAAATTTGAAAGGAGTTTATTTTAAATCCTTTGAACCAAGGTCACTTGGACCTTACTTCAAAGCCTTTAAACAATTTGTCTTGTCCTGGCAGTGAAAGAAAGCCTCCAAGGAACCTTTGCAGAAAGCTGTGTGGAGAGGGGTGGGAAAGAGCATCACATCCCGAAATCTGACACTGACAAAGGAAAAGGCTCAGCTCATAGGCAAACAACAAGAGGTCACAAATTAAGTGTTTTCTAAGAAAATGTCATTGTTGGAAGAGGATGACTAGAATTTCTACAACTAAAGATATCTCTTACAAGCCTGAAAGGAATGGTGGCACATTATGTGAAGAAGCAGCAGGCTGCTACTGTCTCTGTGATTACAGAAAAATAAAAATTATATTGAGGACTGGATTTTAAAAAGCTCTTCTCTTCCTTTCTGAGCAGTATGCATTTTTCATTCAGCTGTGTAACTGAAGAGAATTGTTTTGCTATTTTAAGGTAAACTTCTCTACACAAAAGGAAAAAATCCTCGAAGAAATGCTAGCAATAAAAAATAACATTAAAGCCATTACTCAGAGGTGCACTGAAGTAAATGAAACAGAGAATGTTGATTGGCTTTGATTAAGGATTTTAATCTATTTTTACTGCAGTGACTACTAGGAAGATGCAAACATGACAAAGCGCTCTCTCTTAGTTTTGCAGGATCTGAACCCTGCAAATGCAGAAATGATTCGGCAAGTAACATCTTATTGGTAAGAGAAAAGTTCATTAATTACTGTTATATCATACTTAGATCTAAAGTGAGCCAACTTTAGTAATGATATAATGCTGTATTATAAGACAGTAGCGTTGTTTATCTATAAAGTATACTCACAGTGTGATTTTGTTTGATTGTTTGTTTTTCTTGTTCTTAACTTTTTCACAACACAAAGGTCCCAGTCTGGGCAAGAAGGATGTCAGAGGAAGCTGATCCCATTCTCAGTTTCCCAGACCAACTTCTAAAGAATACCCCAAGCCACTAAAGCAAAATCAGTCATCCGTCACATGTATATTTCCAAATGAGACTGCTCATAGGAAGTTTGGAAACAATCAGAAAAGGAGATTTAAAATTTATGGTGCTGACATTTTCCTTTTCATGACATCTGTTTGGGTCAATGATCAAAATTTAACACACCTTCTTCATCTGGGCAGAGAGTGGTCTGATCTGCAGCCAATCTCATGTGAGAGAGTCTTCAGCCACGTGCAGTGGGAGTGATGAATGGCTGGGTCATTGCCTTCTTTCCTTCTTCTGTGTTTCAGGACATCCCTGGTCACACCCCTGATTTTTGGTCTGCTTCTGCAGCCACCACTTGCACAGCTTTCCCTCATCACACAGCCAAACATTGTCCTTCTGATGGCGGATGATCTTGGCATAGGGGATGTAGGTTGCTATGGGAATGATACTCTCAGGTAAGGAAACTGACCATAACAGTGTCCAGGGCTGGTGTGGTGTTCAATGTAAGACTGCAAACCCCTGCCCATCATCAGCTATTCGAGCTGTCCTGAAGTTCTTTTCCTGGAGAAACAGGAGGATTTCCCATGTGTGACATTAAATGTAAATGTGAAGCACTACCAGGATTATCTAACAGCATTCCCAAGGTCAGATCTGCTAATCAGAGCTGTTTTGCTGTAGGAATATGTCAACTGTTCTTGTGTATTCCTTAATTGCCCGACACTGAGAAACTGCTAAGCTCTTACATACACCTTGAAGATAGAAATGCTATCCCCTTTTTCAACATATCAGGCCTTCATTTAACTCTCTATTTTGCTGTTCTTTATCAGTCTCACATCAAAATGCAGTATAAAGCACTGCAATGAGCTATGTTACCAGGAAACACTTCTCTTCAGACCCAAGGACATAGAATTTTCCTTTCCTTTGAAAATTGTGGCACGGTATTGCCTGCTGGCTTCCTACCAGTTTGTCACTTCTTTGAACAAACTCCAGTTTGGTACAAACGCTCCCCTCATCCAGCAGAATTCTTGGAACCTCACACTGATTGGCACCAGCCCATCAATAGGTAACTGATGATTGCAGGTTGGGGCTCCGCATGACTGGGCTTCCCCTTCAGTACAGCATCACCCCCAAGGCAAGAGTTTTCTTTTCACGAGCAGTGGGGTACATTTCTTCAAGGCCCTTCATAAGACTTAGGAAAGAAGAAGAAACGATTGGCTTGCAATTTATCCAGATGGCAATTGTTAATGAAAGAAAAAAAGTATTTCCCTATCACTTGAAAAGAATAAAATAAAATTTAAAACAATGTATCCCCTGGCCATCCTCAAACAGAAAAAAAAAATCCTAAAATAAAGATAAGTATATTATTCCTCATTCCCAACCCTTCAAGACTCTCTGAATGGTATCTGACAGTACTGGGTGTATTTTTAGGACCCCAAACATTGATCGCCTGGCAAAGCAAGGAGTGAAACTGACCCAACACATCGCTGCAGCTCCACTTTGCACCCCCAGCAGAGCAGCTTTCCTCACTGGCAGATATCCCCTGCGATCAGGTTTGCCTTGCTTTTGCTTTATTGCTGAAGGGAAGAGTGTCATACAATGGGCACAAAAGAAAGAAGGGTGCCACAGACATGCCATCCCTCACTGCGGGACGCACCAGCTAGGCTAGTACCTTTGAGGTGGCATCTGTGCTTATGGCGTACAATGAACTGCCCTGGAGGGAAGCAGAGGAGAGAAGAACCAGCTCTGCACTCCTCCCCTGCAACTCGCAACTTTGGTTGTCTTTTCATGCGCTATTGCACAGATTGCCGCCAGAATGGAGTTAGTATAAATTGTTAAGTTCAAAAAAATTCATTGCACAGAAAGATGAATAATAATAACACATTTCTAAAGCACTGGTTGCATAAATTTCTGTCGTGGGTGAATCTTCACCAGACATCAGAAACAGTTCAGCCCTGCAGGGAGCAGAGTAGATCTATGCAGCATGTGTCCATTCCCTCCAATCGAGGTGCAGAACTAGTCATTTACAGGAAAGCTTTGTTACGTATCTGTCAGAATTCACCCATCCTATGAAATAACAGTTTGACAGCAATATTATTTTTCCCGGTTCTGTTTCTGAAGAAAAAATACTATCCTGTCAAACTATACCACTTAGATGAAGAGGTATGAAAAACAAATAGCTCTACATGTTTCTAACAGCGACTATCTAATGCTTGCTCTATTTCAAATGATCTTCAGTGCCTTCCTTCCTGAGGCATTTTGAAGCTGACATGTCATCCTACTTTAATCATGACAGCTCCCACTGAGAGTCGGAAAATGCACATGAGCGTGTACAGATGCTCTCCCACTATAACAACAGGTCCAGAAACGTTCGACGCTTCCATGACAGATTGTCCTTCATGTAACATTGTATGATGGGGTTGTGCCAGTATATAATGCTAAATAACAGGGTGTAAACTTGCAGGCGAGGAGAAGATTGAGGTGCTAGATAGCTGCTCTGTGGGTTTCAGAAGTAGGGGGCCAGCCATGACACTGTGTAGGAAAATTCTGAGTTCCTCAGCAGCTTTATGCAAGCTGGAGTTTGAGGCTGACAGAGGGCTGAAGTCTGCCTACCCTCCTCCCTGCCCTCACAGTGACACTAAGTGCACTTCATACAGCCTGGATGCCTGTGACATGTAACAGTTCCTATATGACTGTCCCATCCCAAATAAAAAATAAAATAAAATAAATCTCAGTATGAGATTCAAAGAAGAACAGATATTATATAATGGAGAGACTTAACTCTTTCTTAATCTCATCCAGAGTACTAGATTCATTTCCCCAAACAAACAACATTTGGATAAATGTTTAACACTATAATATCAATGAAACCAGGAAAGATGAAGGTATGTTTGATAAAAGTGCTCTACCTGTTATACTTGCTAAGATTGTTTACTACTGTATTTTTTAGGGATGGATGCTATAAACAATTACCGTGTTATTTTTTGGAATGGCGGCTCAGGAGGGCTTCCTCCAAACGAAACCACTTTTGCCAAAATACTGCAACATCAAGGCTACAGCACAGGACTGATAGGTATGGGGACACTACTGAAGATGGACACCTGCACAACTCACTCAAAACATTTGTTTTAGTGACCAACTGCTCATACCTCAGTTGTACTATTTTTATTTCCTAATTTAAGGATATCTTGTAAGAAGTACTCCTCATCAAAAAGAATATCTCTTAAAAGAACAGGCATCTGATCGAGAATAAATTTTACTGTTGACTTGCTTTCAAGCACAGGTGTGGTTGTTAAGATATATAATGGAAAATATGTTAGTATTTCTTTAATATTATGCTGGTAGGTATATGATAATTATTCCAATGCTATTTCATTTAAAAAAAAAAAAACAAAAACAAAAACAAAACACGTAAGTTCCATTTCAATATGCATCACGATGCTTTACACAGCTCAGAGCACATTCACCACAAAAGAAAACAGCTGCTAAATAAAACAATAGAGCCAGTTCATAATATCACAGGGTTCAACCTTTCAAAAACATAAACAAAGTAATTATTTTTTCTTTAATTACAGCTGCCACTACAGTTTACCAAGATTTCAGTACAGCCCATAAAACGTTGCCTCCTTCAGCATTAATATAAATTCCATTTTACTTTATATTTCATATATATATTTCCCTTTCTTAATACAGTTGGTACTTTCGGTTATGATCCAATTTCAAATAATTTTTTATCTTAGATCTGTCATATAGTTCCACAGACTGCTAGAACACAAATGTTCCTGAGCTGAATTTTCACCTATTTACCCTACCTCATCTGAAAATCTAAATGTCAGTATCCAAAATCTACGGCTGACATAGCAAGATATTGGCTGCACAAATAAACTGAATTTACTAATAAAAGTGTTTTGCAGGAATGGATTTATATTTATAATCTAAACCATACAGGACAATACTAAACAAAGCCCTCCAAGCATTTTACGTTCTGTATTACTGAACCTTCTTCTCCTGTTAGTTTTGTAGTGATATTATTTTAGTTGTTTCAGTCAGCTCATAGAAAAGCCCACGTCTATTGACCACCGGGCTCGACTTTGTTTCAGCAGGTAATCAGTAATGAAACAATCAGATTTGTCTTCACTTTGCCACAGGAACGTCCCTGCAGGGAGGTTGTGCTGCACACCTCCTAAAAGCTAGCTAACACAACGGGCTGGCATTTCCCCTGGAGGCATCTCAGCTAAAATCACTCTATAGACACCGAGAGCATCATTTAGTTTAACGGAATTGACAGATTCTGATTAATTGCACCGTAGGGGATGATGGAAAGCACTGATGATAAGGGACACGAAAAACCCACATAACTTTACATGCAAGACATGAAGCAAGAAATCTTACACAACATCACCACAGCTGGGTGAGCGCTAAGTAGTCTCACCTGAATGGTTTGTGATTGTTTTGCTCCGAGCACTATCAATTTAATTGCAAAGTTAAATCCTATTAATAACCTGCAGCTTGATGTGATAATGAGACTTTTTGTTGGGAAATGCTTTGCAGATTCTTTGTAGTCAGAAAGCCAATGTTCTGTAACATGTGCCCTCAAAGATTAATTTATCTTGATTATACACTTAGTTTATCTTCTGGATATTTGAGCCTCCTGTAGCACGTCAGAAGCCTTTATCGACCTCAGCTGAAGATTTAGGAGTTGGAGTGCATCTGAAGTCCCATAATACTTTAGCTGTACCAGTGTTTATGACCAATGCATCTATGTATTGATTACAAACCTATTTCATTCTAGAGCTGGCTCTAAATATGTCAAGAGGTAAACTGAGTAGAGATTTTAGCTGAAAGCAATTCATCCACTTAGAACTTTCTCTCTTTCCTTGTATTTATATATCCAAAAAGCAACATGTTTTTTCATCTGAAGCCATTTTTTTCTGCTCCTATTACAACACACAGTAATTCTGTTGAAACCTACTGATGGTTAGCTGATAGTATATGTATTGGTAACCTAGTAAACCATTTGTTGAGGATAATATCCTTCTGTAAGTAGTAAGTTCCTTACTCCACAATTAGTTGCAAATTAGTTTTCAGGTAAAATTCTAAAAGTTCATTTTGATCTGTAGATCTGGTATCCAAGGCCTGCACTATATCAGAGATCATCAGATGCAATTAAACTGCATCTGTCTGAAGGGAGGTAGATTTTGGTCGCTTGATGAAGACATTCACAAGCCTCATTGTTTCAGCCCAATGAGCCAACTTGTTATGTCTCCGTGTACGTGCCTAGCCGGTCTGTTTGAACAGACTGCAGGGGAAGCAAAAGCATGGCTTTGAGGTGCCATTCATCATAATAGGGGACATATGTTCATAACGAAGAACAAACTGTATTGCAAAGGGACAGATGTGCCTTTTGATATATGAAGATACCAGTATTTAAAAGAAGGTGGCTTTAACTTTTTAAATGTTGATGAAATACAAAAAAATGGAAAAATATATTCATAAAACAAAACCTTTTTTTCTCATCCAGTATACAGAGAGACTGTTATCAGCAGAGTTACTTACACAGGTACTGCTTCATGAGAAATCCCAACCTCCTGAGCTCAAGCTTTTTTGGATCTGGTGGTTTATCTGGTAAACCCACTGCTGAGCTGCCAGTTCCTTGACTGGAAACTACGGTCCGTAGCTTCCCGTATCAGTCTGGCACCAACGCTTCGTGGAGTGTTGCCACAGTCCTGACTTTAAGCTGTTCAAATTTCCCAGAAACAAGTCTGCATAGCACCTCGAAGGTAGAGAGGTAACAGAACAATGTTACTTTGCCCTGCGCTTACCAAAGGACTTCTTCCTCCTGTTTCATACCTGACAGGTCTCGGGGAATGCAGCACATCTTTGCTCAGTTCTCAAAACATGAATTTTTCTCAATTTCTAGTTCCCTTTATAGCCCAGTTTTTTACACTTGATAAAGCTACAGGGCATGAATATGTGTGCAGAGCACCAATAATTTTGTTTGAAATTTGTAATTTGTAGAGGTTTACTTTCATCAACCTAAGTTATCTCTCACTGTATCACTACATACTCAGTATATATGTGTAAGATGAAGAACGTATCACAGGCAGGAAAAAGAAACAATCATTTTTTGAGAAATGTTTTATACAAGGGAAAGGCCGTTTTTAAATATTATCTCTTCACATTTTAATAATCTGTATTTTCAGGGAAGTGGCATCAAGGTGTTAACTGTGAATCCCGCAATGACCATTGTCATCACCCTTTAAAACACGGGTTTGACTATTTTTATGGGATGCCTTTTACTCTAATAAGTGACTGCCAACCAACTGAAACACCAGAGATGGACAGAGTCTTTAGAAGGAAACTCTGGCTTTACACTCAGATGATCGGCCTCGCAACACTCACCGCTGCCCTGGGAAGACTGACCGGCTTGATTTCAGTCCACTGGAGCACGCTGACCTACCTTGCTGGGTTTAGTCTCCTGTTCTTTGTATCCTGGTTCTCAAGTTACGGGTTTGTACGCTACTGGAACTGCATTATGATGAGAAACCACGAAGTTACTGAGCAGCCAATGGTGACAGACAGGACGACATCCCTTATCTTGAGAGAGTCCATTTCATTTATTGAAAGGTAAAGTGTGTTTCTTTTGATCACATTTCTTCTGGTTGTTGCAAGTCTTGCAACTTTTAAACAGCAGTTTCCCATGTGAAGGGTTTTTTTTATAATATCATATAGGATTATAAGTACAATTTACCTATTAATTACTAATAACATTAATAATTATATCAGATTGTTAAATGAAAAAAATAATCGCTGTTTAAGGATGTATTGTATCAGCTTCCTACAAACTGATAATGTTTCTGAATTTCCATGGGTTGGATTACTATTTCTAGGATATATTGAGAAAATACGTATGAGACCCACGTTTCATCCTTAAGGGATAGCAGCTAATGGCGGGACTGCCAGGTGTGGGCCAAGGAAGGAGAAGTAGAGCTGTGATGTAGCCTTATCATACGGACTGATTAGTTGGGCAACAGCTGGCAGGAGATGAACCTGCTGCCTTCATTTCAGTTGCTCAGTAGTGGTTTGCAACAGCAGAAAGTGGAGCTTCAGTCTTGAACTTTTCTGCCTATGATTCAGGGATAAAAAAGGGTCATTTTATACAAGCAAACCATTATTTTATCGGGCAGATACTAATCACTGGGTAAAGTGTTTCTAAAGTGATTGTTGAAATATGTGTACACACAAACCATAATGCCATTTTCCATTACGACTGATCTCTGTATGTATTGAGAACCTTCATCCCTAATAACGAGGTGTTGATTTCTGTTTCTTAGAAATAAGCACAAGCCATTCCTCCTCTTTCTTTCCTTTTTACACTCCCACACCCCACTCCTCACCACAGAGAAGTTTCTTGGGAGGAGCAGCCATGGTTTATACGGAGACAATGTAGAGGAGATGGACTGGATGGTAGGTAAGTCACCACTGAAAAGGAAAACAAAAAAAGAAATAAATAAAAGCCTAGAAAGACAAGTGATGCAAATTAAAAAAAAACCCACACCAATGCTCATCACCAACCAATGCCCAGCCTGTCCCCAAGCAACAGCCCCACGGCCAGCTATCCCCCTAGTTTATATGCTGAGCATGACGTCATATGGCATGGAATATCCCTTTGGCCATTTTGGGTCAGCTCTCCTGGCTGTGTCCCCTCACAGATTCTTGTGCACCCCCCATCTACTTGTTGGTGGGGTGGGGTGAGAAGCTGAAAAGTCCTTGACTTGCAGTATAAGAACTGCTCAGTAGTACCTAAAACATGTCTGTGTTACCAACAATATTCTCATCCTAAATCCAAAACACAGCACTATACTAGGTATAGGAAGAAAATTCACTTTGTCCCAGCTGAAACCAGAACAATTATACATGACATTTTTTCCTTATTTCTCATGATGGCCACCGCTGATGCAGAATCTAACTTTGAGGTCCTTGGATCACGCTTTCTTTCCATATTTTCACAGCACATGGCACTTCTGTCCTTTACAATACAAGCTCCCGGTCTGCAACTGTTTCTTGCAATCTTTTGTTATAATATTATTACTAAAGGGGTTACAGCACATCACAAAGCTTCTGTGCTTTTACAGACAGTAAAAGCAACTACAAAACTCGATACTAAAAAATTCTTCTTTTAAACAGTGAGCAGCACTACACAGGTACGAAAATATGATAAATGTAACGTAACAATTCAGAGCGTAAAATTTATGTAGTATAAGTGATATTTTTGCTTTTTAATACACAAATATTCCTGTGTTTACAGGCCAGGTTCTAGATGCTATTGATAAGGCAGGCTTGGAAAATACTACACTGGTTTACTTTGCCTCTGATCATGGTGGATGGCTGGAAAGACAAGAAGGCGATAGGCAGCTGGGTGGCTGGAATGGAATATACAGAGGTAAGAGCTGTCAGGGATGGTGACAACCCAGCAACAACTAGTAAAGTGCCCAAGACACCCCTAAAGCTTAGGCAAGCCTGTATGCCCAAGGAATAACAGTGGTTTACCACTGAGGAGCAAATTTGCCTCATTCTAGTTAGGAATTTAAAAACGTAGGTATTTTTAGCCTGTGCAGGTGTTCTTTAAAAGCATGAATTCTCAAATTGTCATTTCCTCATGAGGCAACTGATTACAAGTAATTTTTTATTAAGATTGTGTAACTTCTCACTAAATATTATTAACTTCTTACATCCAAACCCTTGCTTTAACTACAACAGATATGTTACAGGTTTGTAAAAGAGAAAGAAGAACTAGGGTGAGAAATCACTTTATGCCCGAAAACTTTGCCCACACTATGTTCTGATGGGGCAATTCACTTGTGTAAAACTGAAGGGACTAAGTGTGTAAGGCCACTCAAGAGGCCTGATACAGTGAACACACTTCCGCTGATGCTGAGAAGGAGCTTAGGGGTAAAAACAGGAGGGTAGGGAAGGCTCAGAGCATTAGCATATGATACTACAATATTTTTCTAAATTTCTTTTTATTGTAAATGAAAATTTTTTAATGAAAATTTATTATTTTTTTAATGAAAGGTGGCAAAGCTATGGGAGGCTGGGAAGGAGGAATCCGTGTCCCAGGGATATTTAGATGGCCAGGAGTGTTACCTGCAGACACAGTTATCAATGAACCTACAAGCCTTATGGACATTTATCCTACAGTAGTTCATCTGGCTGGAGGGATACTACCCCAGGACAGGTAAAAACACAAGTGTCTTTATTCCTCCTTCCCCCCTAAAACAATGGAAAATCCACTTTGGAAACACATTCTAAGGGTCTGACATTTTCTTTTTCAGTCCTGATCCTTTTCTAGACACCTAAATCTTACCACAGCTCAGTCACCTCTTCTCTACTTTGAGATTCAGCATCAACCTGCAGTCTTCTACAAGCATCTTCCTCATTCAGAGTTGTCAGTTCCAGCAAGAGGTGTGCAGGAGGAACGCACTCCTGTACAGCTTTGCCCAGCCTGATGGTGTCTTTTTTTTCTGCTAGGGTAATTGATGGACGGGACCTGATGCCTTTACTGCGAGGAACAGTTGAGCACTCAGAGCACGAGTTCCTGTTTCATTACTGTGGCATTCACTTGCATGCTGTGCGGTGGCACCAGAAAGACAGTGGGTACAGAACTTCTTTCCCCAAAATTAGGTTTAATCATTCATCTAACACATTTTTTCTGGGAGTGCAGCTTTTGAAGTAGTGCCGGGAGTAAAGTGGTAAAGAATTTAGTAAAATCACCTGTATCGTATGGCACAGTTTGTTCGTGGCTGCAAGGCACATGGCACGCCAGGCAGACCTCAGGATGGGGTCAAAATTAAGACCTCTCTATCTGAATGCAAAGCCTGGGGAGTCCATGCTCTCCTTGTCTTATGGAGAAGTCCTTGCCTTGGCTCTTTGCCTGTCCTGCTATCTTAACAAGGAAGCAAGCCATGGAAACCTCTTACCTTTTGTTCATGTCTTCATAAAAAAACAAATAGAGCAATAACTTATACTTGCTGAAAATTTTGGAGAAATTTCAGAATGGCAGAAATTGTTTTACCTGATTGGTTTGATTCTGTGGTACTTAATTTTAAATTAAATTACAAAATGAGCTAATGAGAGTACACCTGAAGTGCAACCAGACATGAACTCTAGAAAAACATTCACTCTTCTAATAACCACTGGTGTCACTGCAAGCCTTCTTTCTTTCCTGCCAGGTGGAGCCATCTGGAAAGCTCATTTTGTGACCCCTGTCTTCTATCCACCTGGGGCTGGAGCTTGTTATGATAGAGGATTTTGCCCGTGTTTTGGGGAAGGCGTGACCCACCATGACCCCCCGATGCTGTTTGATCTCTCCCGAGACCCTTCTGAAGCCAAACCTCTGTCGGCTGACACGGAGCCCCTCTTTGACACCGTAATAGGGAAGATTGGAAGAGCCATAGAAGAGCATCGCAGGACACTGACCCCAGTCCCAGAGCAGCTCTCCTTGTACAACGTGGTGTGGAAGCCGTGGCTGCAGCCGTGCTGTGGGACGTTCCCGTTCTGTTGGTGTGATAAGGAAGGTGATAATAAACTTGCCCACCTATAAAGAAAAGAACCAAAATTACTTCCAAAAAAGTGCTTTTAGATCAAGAATGTTTTCTTTGAGGCCGTTGAATGGTGGGTTGTTTGTTTGTTTGCTTGCTTGTTTTAATGGAGCCTTTATAATTGTTCCAGTGAATGGCACAGCTTTTGGTAAAGGTGGCTTTAGGCTGGAAACTCTCAGGGAGCAAGCAAGACAGAATCATCTGAAGAGCATGTTTTAACAAGCATCCATTGACAACTGCATGAATAGTTCAAATGTACCGATGCAGGCCAAGATTAGAACAGTACAAGTAATGATATAACTTATGTTTTGTTATTTATGAATGAATACTCAGAAGCTTTGCTTGGGTTTTTGGTTCTGACTTTCTAAGTAATTTGTGGACTGTCTCCCTTTATTTTCTCATCCTTATCCCATCTCACTTTCTGAGAAGGACAGGACTCCTCTGATTGAAGTCAGTCTCGTTTGATGGAGAACACAAAAGGGAAAGGATTCTCCCTTTCCAAAGCTCCCATTGCAACCATCTCCCTAAGTAGAACTGGCAAGGGTATAGCTGCACTGATGGTCACAGAAGTGCCACACTGATAAATAAACAGGTCAGTCATCTGGGCACAGGATTGCTGCCCATATCTCAGTCATAACTGGTTCCTGCTAACAAGTAATAGGTTCAGAAAAGACTTTTTGAAAGATGCACAATACCAGCTTTGTGAATATAAACACACACTAATTCATTATTAAAAAAAATGCAGAATTAAGGTATTTTTTTGCTTTACAAGTTAGATTTTCATCCCACCAAGAAGATTTATAAAGATCTATGTCCTTTGCAACTGGAAATTCAGTTCTTTCCTTCTTTGTGTTAAAATAGTTGTTCCTGTTCAAGTGGCCTTGCAAGTAATGCTTTTCACTGTAGGGTACAATATGTATCTGTTCACATATACAATTTTACACTAGTATATGTGAATATGTAGGCATCTGAGAACATAATTTGCCCATTTTATTTATTTCACATGTTTTTTACTATTTTTCTAACTATGGTGCCAGGACCCATGTCAATTGTACATCTGTTTGATAAATGTTTGGTTTATTTTAATTTCCCCCTTGTTTCAATCAATTCAGTCACCAGGAGATCTACAGGTAAACAAAATCCTAGAGCTTAAAAGCAAAGTTATGTTGTATACTGTGACCTCATGCATTTTACAGCCCGTTATAATTCATTCACATGTTCCATCAGTGCTGTTGATGAAAGGCACTCAGTCATACTATGAATATTTCAAGAGATTAAGTGAATTCCTCACTTCACATGTTCTGGATTATTGCTTAATTTCCTCCATTGGTAAGAGTGTGTGCTTTGTTTTTCATTTGAATGTATTCTGCTTCATTGATTCTTTCTTGGCTAGATTTAAAAGTCTTTTCATATTCCATATGCAGTGTTTTCTTTAAATGAAATTATTGTAATCAGACTGGCAGTTTTCCATTTTTTCAGTCATTTTCCAAGATCACACTTCCATTCTGAAGCCAGTTTAGTATCTGGGATTTTACAGCCTCTCAATTTTTCAACACCTTCAAAAATATGTTATTATGCCTGTTCAGATGATTGAACCAGTTTTTCTTGCACAGAAATACTTCATAGCCCTGTAGTATATCCATTTGGAGACAGAAAGTACAGGAAGGCAACTGAGCTAGAATTTTTGCCGGACACTGGTGTTTGCCCATGAAAAAACACTTATCAGCCCCTGCTGATATGCAAAGTGCCATGGGATCAGCAAATGTTCCAGGCTTGGTAACACGGACATTATGCATGGAATGATCATGGGCCTTGACAAAACCATACTGTCTTTTTTTTGTCAGCAGATGATGATATCCTACTTCCTTGTGCAGCTGCAGCAGAAAAAACAACCTTTTAAAGTTCGTTTAATTTCCTTTTTCTTTGGGAATTCTACCCTTACATTTGTCTCTGTTAAGTGACGTTTGGAGCACATCTGCCAACAACAGCTGCCCTGGCCCGGAACCCTCCTGCCTGGCTGCTGGAGCCCAGCCCAGTGCCCAGGGACCTGGGGTCTCTGCCCAGGCTGGGGAACACATCTGCTGCTTTCCCCTGTGCAGGTTCAACCCGTGGTGAAGCTGAGCAAGTATCCCATGGACATGGACACAGGCACACAAGCAGAGGAGGCTGGCATGGCCCAGCACTGTCTCCATCTATTGTGTTAACATGTATTGTGTAGTCTGAGGAACATGGCGTAGGCTTACAAGCAGTTATGATAGAGTCAAAATGACATTTTTTAGATAAAAACAAAAGTAATGCATCAAAGTAGTCTCCTTGACAGTAAGTATGCTGTCAAGTAAGTATACCGTGGTGCGGTCGACATGCTGGAGGGAAGGGATGCCATCCAGGATGATCTTGACAGGCTGGAGAGGTGGGCCACTGCCAACCTCATGGAGTTCAACAAGGCCAAGTGCAAGGTCCTGCACCTGGGTTGGGGCAATCCTAAGCACAAGGACAGGCTGGGTGGAGAATGGATAGAGAGCAGCTCCGAGGAGAAGGGCTTGGGGGTACTGGTGGATGAAAAACTGAACATGAGCCGGCAGTGTGCGCTGGGAGCCCAGAAAGCCAACCGTATCCTGGGCTGTATCAGGAGAAGTGTGGCCAGCAGGTTGAGGGAGGGGATTCTACCTCTCTGCTCTGCTCTGGTGAGACCCCACCTGGAGTGCTGCATCCAGCTGTGGGGTGCCCAACATAGGAAGATCGACTGGTTGGAGCGAGTCCAGAGGAGGCCGCAAAGATGCTCAGAGGGCTGGAGCACCTCTGCTATGGGGACAGGCTGAGAGAGGTGGGCTTGTTCAGCCTGGAGAAGAGAAGGCTCCGGGGAGACCTCATTGCAGCCTTCCAGTACCTGAAGGGGCCTACAGGGAAGTTGAGGGGGGGCTACACTTTTACAAGGTCCTGGAATGACAGGACAAGGCGTAATGGTTTTAAATTGAAAGCAGGGAGGTTTAGATTAGATATCAGGAATAAATTCTTCACGGAGAGGGTGGTGAGGCACTGGAATAGGTTGCCCAGAGAAGCTGTGGATGCCCCATCCCTGGATGTCTTCAAGACCAGGCTGGATGAGGCTTTGAGCAACCTGGTCTAGTGGAAGGTGTCCCTGCCCATGGCAGGGGGGTTGGAACTAGATGATCTTTATGGTCCCTTCCTGAAGCAGGGAAACCTGGGAGAGGCCTTTAATTTGTCCTTCCTGGCTTCTCTGCTGGTGGCAGGAGATCTGTCTGCAACAAGATGAGAAAACTCAGTATTCCTCTGCACTAAATTTTACATGAGCTAGTTACAGAGTTGACTTTCTGCCATTAGGCTGTTCATTTATTTCTTACTAATCATTGCTAAAATTAATAGACTATTTATAAACCAGTTACGTTCATTCACTCCATGAAGTCTCATAATCTCTTTTTATACAATAGGGGTAAGATGAGAATGGTATTTTATCCTTTGGTTACTGATTGTTTTCTTTTCTACTTCTTAAAGCTGGCAGAATTTTAAAAAGGCCATAGATACCCTGTTTTACCTTGCAAACGTGGGCACTCCAAATCCAAGATCCTGGTTTATACCTCTTTCTTGTGTGTGATCAATGTTATAGGACAATGTGGACGTCCTCCAACTCCTATAGAACCTTTCCAAGGTAAGGAAGAGCAATGCTAAGGGCTAGCAGTTTCTAAGCAAGGAAACTTGCTTCTAAATATTGTTTCTTAAAATTTAAAAACATTCATATTTTCAGGAAGCAACCATCAAGGTGCTTACTGTGATTCCACATCTGACCAATGTCATCACCCTTTAAATTATGGCTTTGGTTATTTCTGTGGAATGCCATTTAGCTTAGTAAATTGCTGTTGGATAACAGCCCCCAGGACTGATGAGAGCCTTCAGTGTGAAGCTCTGGCTCACATAATTTGCCTCATTACACTCACTTTTGCCTTCGGATGACTTATCACCTTGATTTCAGTCAGCTGGAAAATTGGCATCTGCCCTGTTGGGTTGGATCTCTTGCTCTTTGCCACTTACTTCTCATTAGTGATACGTGAAACACACATAAACAGGGTTATGATGAGAGCACATCAAATTACAGCACAACCAGGGGTGATAGAAAGGACTTCATCTCATACCTTGAGGGAGGCAGCATCATTCAAAGCTAAAGTAGATTTCCCTGGAAATCTACTTCTGTTTCTGGGGCATCTTGCTTCTCTCCACTGAATGTCTGACAAACGAATGATCAGTAAATTAATTGTCTTACGCCAAGATTTCAAAAGACTGACTCTGTGTTAGTGATAACATTCTTCATCCCAAAAGCTAAGGTTGCCTGGAATTTTCCATGATCACTAGCTCTTTCCAAACACTGAAAATTTTTGAAAACTTTCACATTTTGGAAAAAAATTGTCCAGACTACACTTAGATAAATATATATTTTTGCTCAGGAGACCAAAACGTTTTAAAGGATTGCAGGCAAAGACAGGAGCAGGCTGGCCTTGCAGAACAGCACATCCTACGGCAAGTATTTCACACTCACTTCAGCCATGGCCCCAACAAATTAGTTGCATCTGATCGTACTTTACTGCAGTAAAGGAGCTAGTGACCCATGTAAGAGCTATAGGGAGGCTTTTTCTATTCTCTGCCCATCACTTCCCAGCAGGAAGGGTTCTTCATAACTTCCAGTCTTCCCACCTCTGGCAGTACTGCTAAGGGCAGCTGCCACAATACCAGGCCACACTCATTTCTGCAAGGGATCAAAAGCCAGGGAATCTTACCTGCTGTGCAAATCACACTTCTCTCTGAAGTTTTCAACTTCTGTCCTTTGTCTTCCAGTCACGTGTCAAGACACCCTATCACAGCATCTGTAACTGCAGCCGAAAAGCCAACACAGGGCTGCTGAAGAGCAGAGACTGATCTGTTATTCTAATGATCGTACAATTAATAATTTAAACTCCCTCTTGAAGAAGACTTTTAAGTCAGATGAAATAATAGGTATGTAAACTAAGTTATACTTTCACTTGATAATATTATTTTTATTTGGAAACTAGTGCAGCCATTCTTTCCCTCTTAGCCCCTTTTATAGGTCCACACACAACCCTCTCTTTACCACTGAGAAAGTTCTCGAGAGGAGGGGCAGAGGTTTATAGGGAGATTAAAGTGATTAATCTGATGGTGATTAAAGTGACATCTCAAATAGGCTCGTCTTCAATTACTTACTGCAGTGGTCAACATATAGGAGAAACGCAGTTGCTCATAAAAGAACAAGGAAGAGAAAAAGCAAAGTATTTAATGAATCACCTGTAACTTCAGTCTGTCCGCTCTTCTCTGTCTGTTCCTCCTGCTCCATTACTCCTTTTCTGAGACCAGATTCTTATCGTTTTCGTTATTTGCATTTCTGTGGTCTAGTGTTTACCAGATTTTGATCATAATTGTTAATTTTTGTTCAAAGTACCTAATCTTAAAAAAGTGCAAGGACTGTTTAGTTTTTACCTGTGCAAGTGCACCAAGTATACTCAGCAGGCTCTGATTTTAAACAGTGCTAGATGGGACTCTTCAAATATTGATACAACTAATAAACAAATGTCATTTTAACCTTAGTGCTACCTGTGAGTCTTCAGTATTCAGAATACCACTGACTGTTGATGGACGTGTTCAAATATTAAATAAACATTGTCCAACACTGAGGGCCACTGAGGGTTCTCTGTCCCCGCATTGTGTGACAGGGTCTTGCTCTGGAATCAGGTCTCTATGTACGGCAGCAAAGAGACGGCTGACAAGGAGCTCCCTTCACCAAGGGCTCTTCCTTGGCACCTGCAGGCATTTTCTGCAACTGAATATACAGCTCCCGCAAACAATGATGATTAGGGTCTGTGCCACTGGCCCATCCATTACATTTGGATGACTGGGGAGCTGAATTTAAACCTGGTCCCTTTGGTTATTCCTGTATGTTGGGGATAGACGTGTCATTTAGTGATTACATCACACAGCTTGTTAAATAGATTGTCTTGAAGAATTAACAACAGGAGACACTGTAAACCCCAAGCTAATGGTACTGAAGTCACAAAAAAGGCAAAATAACCTAAAAAGGCATGAGAAATAACACCGGACAAAAAAGCCAAATACAAAAATGTACCTAAGGTTAAAAACTGCACTTTCCAGTTCTGTGGAGGGAAAAAAGAGAACAGATATGTATAATGGAAGCTAAATAAAACAGGTTACATCAACAAAAATATATAATAACACAGAATTAACCTAATAGTATTTTTTTAATTCACATACAATCTATATAAAAGAATTTGAGAAATCAAGAAAAAATAGTCATCATCAGGAGGTACTGAAATTGCTTTATTTTACCATATTTCAGGCTTTCTCTGGAGATCAAACTGAAAATGCTGTTGAAAAGGATGTTTTACAAATATCACATTACCTTACCCTGCTTCTGATTATGGCAGGTGGTCAGAGACGATATGAAAGAGCCTTTCTGGCTGGATAGAGTGGGATTTCCACAGGTGTGGGAGTCAGGAGTGGTGTGATCAGATCTGTACTGGAGCAGGAGGGCCAAAACCAGATCCCTACTTGCTTCACCATGTCTTTGCAGAATAGATCCTTTCCTTCAGTCTTGGTTTGTAACCCAGAAACTTTCTGCTGCTTCCTGAGTTGTACCATTTTCACCTTGTTCTTTCCAAGTGCCTCAAAAAAATCTCCTTCTCTTTAGTATTTCTGAAGCTTTACATTAATACCTGTTCCTTGGTGCATGCAAGCATCCTTCTCTTCTCAGGAGTGTCCTTGTCCCAGTTTGAGCTGAAGGCTCCTTCCTCGCACTCTCAATTCTTTGCCCCACCCCATGAGCCTCTCTCAGATTGGATTACTTCTACCAATTACTTCTTTGGGCAGAAGTTCTTAGTTATTGGGGAAAATGGTGCAATTACCACTGCTACATCCAGGTAAACATTTAAGTCCCTAATGCTCTCCTTGGCTTATGCACTGCACCCATTGATGATGCTACAGATACCACTGTATCCATGAATTGTATTTGTCAAGGTCCAGTTAATAAGTTCCGGTTGTTTTCTCTACCTTGCCATGATATGTTGTATTAATATTTATTTTGGCCCCTGAACAATTCAGGATTCTCAATGCTACGGCTACACCGAGAACATCTACCCTTTTTTCCCTCCTCCTTAGAACAAAGGACTTATTCAGCGGATTACAGCATGACACATTTGTACCCTCTTTTTAAACCACCGTAAGCGCATGTGGCCAGTAAAAAGAGGGGTCCGGTGGCCCACTGAGCCTGTGGAGCTGCACGGCAAGCCAGACTCTGCAGCCACATGAGTATTGGGGCTGGCACGGGACAGAGCCCGCAGACAGAGGAACTACGGTAACACAGTGGAGAATGATCCGGGCTGTCAGAGCTGTGTGCACTCCTGTGACACTGCCGTGACTGATGTCCTTTGATCCCAAGTGGGCTACTTGGCTCACCCTCTGCACTAGCCATGGCTATTCTGCTTCCATTCATAGGGTGGTTCTCCACGCCGCAAGATGTAGCCGACAATCTCTCTGCCTGTGATTTACAACCTCCCACCCTGCTCACCTCCCAAGCTCTTTCCGTTGCCCTTGGCTGGTACAGGAGCTCCGTGTCCAGGTTCTCCTATTTTCCAGCTTCTGCTCTAAACCAGCCCTGCCCCAAGCAGCTCCCGCTGCTGGGAGCAACAGGGAAGCCCTCCCAGCAGGATGAAATGCCTTTGACCAGATTTTTTAAAGGAGACCGACACCCACCAATTACTGATACGAACGTACAAGCTGTGCTTTGAGGGGAAAAAAACCCTCTTTAGATGCAAAGGTCAGGGAGCCTGCGGCAAAGAGCGGAGCGAGAGCAAAGCCCCTCCAGCGAGCGAGTGTGCAGTAAGTAAAAAAAAATCAGCTTTATTATTAACATTTATATATTTAAACAAAAAAGTCTCTTCTGTTTTCCCCCGGGGAGGACTTTTCCCTCCCACAAAGCTGACGCTGCTTTCGGGCGGGGGCGAACCGG
>NW_010231318.1:0-30938 GCF_000690775.1 Eurypyga helias | reverse complement strand
CCGGAGTTAAACCACGACAAGATGACTTCAGAATCTATTTTGCCAAGTGCCAGTACCTATCACCTAAATGTATGAGGATTTTCGTTTGCATGTTCTTGAAGCACATTTTTTTGCCTTGTGGTTGCCAAGAAATACTTTGAAACACTGCCAAAGTGTCTACATGAGTTGTTTCCTTTCTTTTAAAGTGAATTAACCTAAATAAATAAATAAATAGATAGATAGATAGGTAGATAGATAGATATAGATACAGATAGATAAAACCTACAACTTAATTGCCTCTTGCATTTAATAAAATCTTATGATTTTAGAGAGACTGAGTCATGATATTCAAATGCCAGGAGTTGGCAATACTACTAGATGAAGGGTTATATCACTTCAAGATCCACCCTGATCATCAGCTTTATTTCACACAGAACAGTGAGGGGACAATGTACATATAACCCAAAAGTAAAGCTCATGCAGAGGTGTCATTATTAGATGCTCAAAGCACTGTATCCCCCCCCGAAATAATTTTAACCTGAGAGTGAATATGTTAATAGCCACTCATATGTTACCTTCTAGGTAACATCTCTTTCAAGATGATACTATAGGACTGAAATGTCTTCCATTATTCTGTGCTGCAACATATAACTTGAAAGAATGATAGCATTTAAATAATGTTTCTCAAATACCTATGCCCACCTGTTACAAATATTGTTTCTTCCTCTAAAAATCCAAAGGAAAGGCAGAAATGTTTTAAACTAAATATTGGTCCCTGTGCTTGTCTTATTACTTCCACTTCTTCCCCTTTCCCCCAAGCTCAAAAATATTTTATATTTTTTGGTTTGTGGTATTTTCTGTTGCTATTTGACTAGTTCTACCTTTATGTGGTATGCTCATGCCTCTGGGGCAAAGTGCAGTGCAGAAGGATGTTTAAAATTAGGTGCAAAATTATAAATATTTGATAAAATGCTAATAAAACTTTATGTAATGTGTATTTAAAATTACTCAAAAATCAAGAAATCATGTTTTCAGATCACAAGCCAGCAGCGCACTTCCATGCCACCAGCTCCCTGGTGGAAGAAAATACACTGGATTTGGCTTTTCAAATCAAAAATATTTTTTTCTAGATCCCACAGCCCTGTGAACAGAACATAAAATAACCATTGTAATTGTAAGGTAAAATAAATATCATTAGATGCTATTGGGACATTTCCAACTAAGTGTGTTTTGCAGACATGAGATGTGTATCATGAGACACAGAGAAGATGAGATGTGTAGGACATTACCTGTCTTGTATAAAGAACAGGCTTCCTGCTGTGGAAGCTGTATTGTGCCTTATAGGTATATACAGTGCCCTCAGTTAATAATCTGAAGGATATTTCTTCTAAATAGGCTTTAGTTATCATAGATGAGTGAAAATGGTGTAAATCACAAATATATTGAAATTTGTATTAATAAAAATAAATTGAGGGAGGGTCACTCGTTAATTAGAGATTCATGGAAAAAGTATCAGCTATAGTAGCAATGATAAGTTCATAGACAAAAGCTTTAAAAACAACACTGGGTGACTCTGTGAATTTCTTGCCTGCTGTGCTTAATATTTTCAATCTTAAATTGCCAATAAAAATATCTTTTCCTCTGGCAGATTTCAGGCACAGATTCCCAACATGAGGGGTAAAGCAAATGTACTATTATCTGCTGCAAAAGCAAAGCTATGCCATTTTTTTTCTTAGGTATTTAAGGCCAAGAGGGACCATTACAGCCATGTAGTATGACCTTCCACATAACACAGACCAGAGAATTTAACTCAGTGAGTGCTGCCCTTGGGGTAGATATCAAAAATGGAGAGAGATTTATTCCTTTCTTTTTTTCTTTTGATTCCTCAGTGTGTTCCATTGCCTGAGTCTGGCTCTTTGTTAAAATGAAGAAACTGTAATTTAAATTTATGTTTTGTTTTCAGAATGTGCATATATATACACACACATAGGTGTGTGTGCAGACACATTTTAAATGGTTTGCATTTGTAATGATAGTTGGCACCTTTATAGAGATTACCTAAGATTTAAAAGGATACATAGACTCATAGGAAAATTGGGAGGGGGAAAGGATGGCAGAAGGTAGCATGACCTTCACATGCAACTCATCATGGGCCCCTCTGGTGAAGTGTTTATACTTCATATTAAGTCAGCAGAGAGGAGGATTAGAGGCCTGCAGAGAGAAACAACTTGCCTCACCTTGAAGAAATTGCCAAAAATGTAATGTAGGACAGAGACTTCTCAGTTGGGGCTCATTTAAAAAAGGTAGAAACAGGCCAGGCTCTCAGCCCTTTGCAAGGAGGTGGAAAACTCCTTCCCTGTGCCTCCTGTGGGATAAGGCTGGGTAAAAATGTGAATGCTGAGGAGCAAAAATGTAGAGCCGCCTGCTTTGCAACCCAGTGTATCTGTGCTGGATTAAAGCTGCAAGATTTTTATCTTTTGCTTCAAAAAGTTTTTAGTGAAAGCTCCATTGAGATTTTATTACTTTACCTTACATGTGCTCAAAATAATTTTTTAAAAATCCTATAATCACTTTACTTACTATAAAGATCATGGTAAACATGATAGGATACTGTACAGACCTTCAACTGTTTTGTGTTTACTGCCAGTGAAGACCCTTGGGCCACGCTCAGAGAAACAATTTCTGTTAAGTAGTCCATTAAGTGTTCTAGTCTGATTTATGAAGCAGACTTATTTATTGTCACTGGAAGTTGACCTGGAAGCTTATTTTAAAGGAAAACTGCAACGAAAAGTTGTCATACTTTGGATAGGTAAATACTTAAGAAGTAAAACTACGTAAAAATGAATTTTTGTTAGCATAGCTACCATCTCTTTCACCATTCCCATAATAACCGTGACCAGTCTGAGTGCCCTCTCAGTGGGCCTTTTTATTGATATCTCCCAGCAGGAGTTTCAGTCTGATAAATAGGTCAAGATTCCCATTTGGTCTGATTCCCATTTGAATGCATGACAAAACAGGAGGATTTCAGCTTTACTGTCAAAAAGGTTCTTCTCTTTCATATTCAGGTTATCTAATATCTAGAGGGCAGGTGCAGGGATTTAAAAAAAAAAAATCACAGTGGGGAGAAGGAAAAGAAAAATATTAAAATTCAATCCTCTGACTCATAGCATGACTAATGACTCCATAATCTCTACTCTGCCATTTCCCATCTACAACACAGTTGCCCTTCTGCAAAAAGTACTTAATGTAACAAAATATTTTGTAGCCACCTTTAGTTTATGAAGTCATCTCACACTTATGATCATAGTGCTATCTTTTTGGAGTGGAAGAGAGGGTGTGTTGATACATTCTGCCCTCCTCCACAAAAATGCAGAATGTCCAGAGGGGCAAAACTGAACTTGCTCTGACAATTCCTGCTTCTCCCTTTTCTCCACATGCTATGTCCTGAGAAGTGAGTTCATGCAAATTTCCCAGTGCCCCTCTGGCACTGGTAAAGGAAATCTAATCTAATTTACTAATGCACCCATAGGTTTATGATGAATAGAAAATGAAAAGTTGTGTCATCTTGTCCAGTGAAGTTGAGGGTGATGAGCTGAAACCAACAAATATATTTATTACAAAATCATAGCAAGCTGGACTGAAACCATGTTCTCATTGGTGAATTATTAGTCCACTGTTCATTATGATGTCTAGTTTCAATCTTAATGAGGTGGAACTGGATGGGTTAATTACTTTGAACTATAGGATTCTGTTTGCCCACAACAAAAGCTTATGTTATGGTATCATCTCATCAAGCCCTTCCCTTTTTCTCAAAAGAAAATGGTTTTCTTTTAAATGTGATGTTTGTCTTTTCTCATTTAATGGAAATGGCACAGTGACTGGAGATGGCTGGTACATATCAGGATTTATCTAAAGGTAACCATGATCTGCATGTAGTTTCTACTCAGTTTTGTAGAGAAGAATCACAAAAAAGGAATGTCAGGGGGATATTTACTGACAAATCTGGTACAAAGTTGGTGCCATGTGTAGTATCTAGTAAAAAAAAAAAAAAGGATTAATTGATTTAATATTATTAGGACTTTTTGCATCACTTTTTAAAAGCATCACTTTTTTTGACGTTTTGCAAGACATGGAGCTCAATTACGTGATTTCCAAAAGATGGATTTCAGTGCATGGAGGTTGCAGGTTCAGCTATATATGGCTCATGACATCACTGGTGTGTAGTGAAGACACCTAAGATCTCTCTTGCATCCCATCTTTGCTGACCATTTGTTTCAGTCTAGAATATAGGACCACTTGTGAGTATATGAATGAAAGAGTTCCTGCATTGTATTGCTTTGGCCCATGGTGTTAGGATATGTATAATATTTCACCAAGTAGTTACTAAAATTTATAGGGTTTTTATTAATAATTTTTCCAAAAAGGATGTGTTGTGATGTGTTGGTTGAGCCTCTTCATTTTGTCTAGAAACCTAGAATAACTGGATTTGCCATCATTCAGTAAGGAAAGTGGATGAAGGAAACTGCCTTCATACTAAATCTATCAGAAGATTTTTCTGTGGGTTCCAGTTTGAAGGATACAGCAATATGTTACAGATAGAGCATAGGACAAGCAGTTTAAGGCCTGCTTTTCTTTTCCTCCACAAATATCACATTGAATGAGACACTTACTTTTCTCTGATTAAAACTTCTTAGTTATAAAATCAGATTTATAAAATACAAATCTCATGCAGAGACAAAAGTTCCAGTATGTTCATATTTTGATCTGAGGAGAGTCTAATTTTGAAGGAGCTCTGGAAGAGCTTTGTTTATAATAATCACGAGAGATTCATTGAAGGAATAGAAGGGTGTGTTGGGATGTTGTAGAACGAAGGAAAAATAAGGAAAAGAAGCAAAATAGATTACTAGCTAGGATGGAAACAAAATTTAACAAATCAAGAAAGGCATTATCAAAAGGTAGGATACAATCTTACACACTTGTAAATGTAGGGGGGGGAAATGAAAGCATGTATGTCTTCCACTCATTCATATCTCACACTAGTAATGATGTTAGCATAGAATGGTGGCTTCTTTGTGTTGTGAAGTCCTTGCTTTTCTCCATGGAGACACAGATAGGGCATGGAATAGCACCATGATGAGACCATAGGAACTGCCATGCTGGCTTACACTATTTTGCTGTCTTGTCTCCATGTCAAAAAATCAAGTGCCATATCCATTTTTGTCGATTTTATAGCACACGTCTTCAGTATGAGGACATGATGTTAAATGAATGTGGGAAGTGATAGGTGAACATGGGGTTTGCTCTATGCCTTGACCTAGATGTAGCACCCCAATGTAGCACCCCAGGGAACAGGACTGGATGATGGGGGGGGTGGGCACTAGTGAAAGCTGAGAGAAAAGTGTATAAATAAAGCATGTAGAGAGTAATATTTCACAACCATTTTCCTAGCCTACAGTGACTTGTGAGTCAAGAACTTTCTGAGCCAAAGCACATCTTTGTGTTAATCCTTTTCCAGTAATTTTCCTGATTTTTCTGAGACAGGTTAATTCCAACATTCTGCAGCAAGGAGGGTGCAGCAATCTTCTCCACACACTATGAAGAAGCATCACCCTCTCTTGGCTTTGAAACTCTGACATACTTTTTCCATTGATGCTCCCATAGGTTTTTTTTGAGAGACATAGAATAACCCTTATTTCATTCACTTTCTTTGTGGGCCATTTATGATTTTAAAGATCTGTGTCATGCCTCTTTAAAAAGTTGTAAATTATTATTACAATATGAATCAAGTTATCAAGTTAATTTAGTTTAATGGCAAGCACTGTAAGACAAAAAGCTAGTAAGAAGTTAAACAACAGACATTTCTGTGTGGTTAAGAGACAATGCAGGAGCTATTAACTGTCAGGCTGCAGTGAAGTTAAACGGCTTCCTTTGTTTTTAGTGTAAAGCAGAGGACCATAAAGAATTTAAAATGTCTTTCAAATCGGGGCAAAGGAGTTGCTAAGAAGTTATTTCCTCATGTAAAAACCTTACTGAAAGGTCTGAGGAGCCTGAACCCCCTAAACACTTTTCATAGGGAATAGGTAGGACAGTTTTGTAGAGACACCATTTATAGCTCCACAACTAATTTTCTGTGAAGTTTGTCCTGTTACTACAAGTCAGACAGATAATACTGTGGTACTTGCTCTTTGTTTGAACAGAGGGAAGAAACAGAGGTAGTGAACCCAGTCAGACCCACATGGGTAAGCCCTGTTGACATCTAAGGCATTGTAACGCACGCCAGAACCTAAGCAGAGAAGAGCTTGGAAGTTTCTAGGAGAACTGGTGAATATTTAGGTTTTGTCAGTTGAGGAGATACAACAAGGGCAGTATGGAGGGGATGTGTGTTTGGGAAGACTTCATGCATTGTTTTCATTTTCATTTATTTTTAGTGGTTTCAGGTTTTTACCTCCAGGGTACCTATGGTTTAGAGAACTCATAGAAGCATGCAGCATCTTTCAGAAACCCCATTTCTTGAGAGTTTAATACCTTTGTTGGCATTGATATTTTTTTATTAAATGATATTTTGAGGTTTGTACTTGTCTGCATGTTCTGGTACTGGTTGCACTGAAGAAATTTCCCTTTCTTTAATCCTGACTTTTTGTGTAAAAATGCTGTTTTCTGTTTTAGACAGAGGTGTTAAAGCAGGATATGGCTGACTAGCTGCAGGTTCTTTTCATAGAATCATAGTATCATAGAACGGTTTGGGTTAGAAGGGACCTTAAAGATCATCTAGTTCCAACCCCCCTGCCATGGGCAGGGACACCTTCCACTAGACCAGGTTGCTCAAAGCCTCTTCCAGCCTAGCCTTGAAGACAGCCAGGGATGTGGCATCCACAGCCTCTCTGGGCAACCTGTTCCAGTGCTTCACCACCCTCTCTGTGAAGAACTTCTTCCTGATACCTAATCTAAACCTCCCTGATTTCAATTTATACCCATTACCCCTTGTCCTATCACTACAGACCCTTTTGAGACGTGCCCTCCCAGCTTCCTTGTAGGCCCCTTTCAGGTATTGGAAGGCTGCAACAAGGTCTCCCTGGAGCCTTCTCTTCTCAAGGCTGAACAAGCCCAACTGTCTCAGCCTGTCCCCATAGGAGAGGTGCTCCAGCCCTCTGATCATCTTTGTGGCCCTCCTCTGGACTCTCCTCAACTGGTCTATATCCTTCTTCTGTTGAGGGCCCCAGAGCTGGATGCAGTACTCCAGGTGGCGTCTCAGAAGAACAGAGTACAGGGGCAGAATCACCTCCCTCAACCTGCTGGCCACACTTTTCTGGATACAGCCCAGGATACAACTGGCTTTCTGGGCTGCCAGTGCACACTGTCAGCTCATGTTCAGCTTTTCATCCACCAGTACCCCCAAGTCCTTCTCCTCAGGGCTGCTTTCTGTACACTCTCCACCCAGCATATACTTGTATTTGAGATTGCCCTGACCCATGTGGAGGACCTTGCACTTGGCCTTTTAAACACTAGTGTCTCCTAACTTATCTCCACACTGGTGCAGATGTTTAACCATAGCTCCCAAAGGTTGTGTTCCTGGCTGTAGAAATGACCTGTATCTATTACAACATAGCATTGTGAGCAGAAAATCCAAGCTCCACTTCCAGGATGCGTCACTGAGTTGCTTAATGTCTTTTTGCTGAGGATATGAGGTGTTTTTAGCCTCCATGAAACAAGTACATTCATTTCCTATGAGAGTGTGGCCCATAGTGCTAACTGAAAACTCAGTAACATTCATCAGTGAAAGAAATTTCTGAATGACTCCTTCAGTAGTAAATCCGGTGCTTAAAAGTTTCTCAATGGAGTGATTATACCAAATGTAGTTCTCATTTTATCTAGATTTTTCCCCCAACCAAAGGAACTCAGCTAAATCCATGAGCAATTTCTTTGCAAAGTATTACTGGCTTTCGGCTCAGCTCCTAAGAGCGCTTCTATCAGGGCAACCAGTTATTGACTCTATAAAAGAGAGTCTTTTACTCATGGTTTCCAAGAGTATCTTCCAAGGAATCTCCAGGGGTTTCCAAGCTGTGGTATGATGTCTGCTTGTGGCACACAAGTGTATTCTAAATGCTACCTGGGTGGAGAAGAGATCAATGCTTCCTTCCCTGTGGTGGTCCCTGGAGCTGCAGGAACTGTCACGGGGAAAAATGCATGAGTGCAGCTTTTAGTCTCTTATGGGTAGAGCAATTTCTTGTAAAGCTGTGCTTTGGCCATTTTCCAACTGGGAGAGGTTAGAAAACAGTCTGGCAGTGACTTCCATGAGTCTTTACTCTCCAACAGACTGGGCCAGGTGGACCATTTCACTCAAAAGTTTATGTGTTTTGCCAGCCATCTTCTTTTCTATGCTTAGTGACTTTTGCAGCACATTCTGGGCAGCTCCAGTCAATCTCATTCTTTCATCCTTCTGTGATCTCACTGGAGAATGAGATGTGAAGGTGCAGTTGGCCTCTTCTGTTGTGCAAACCCTCAGGCTGCCGGTGCTGGAAAGGGAAGCACATTGTAGTACTACAGTTCTTGAATGTATCACTACTAATTCTCGAGTGGCTGAGTGACTGGAGAAGTACCTGACCTTGCAGAAATCAGTCTTTCATTGGAGAAATCTTGATAGCACTGATATTTCAGTGCAAATTTTAAATTGTAAACTCTGGCTTGTATATATGAAAACACTCATCTCATTACATGCTGAATTTATGCAGAATTTTTAAAGAAAAGAATGTGGAAAACCATGTAAATATTCCTAGAGAATAAATGGGTAATTACTATATTTCTTATGTAAATAAGATATAGAATATACAGATGGCTGGTTTAGTGTCTTCCACTGTACTGGCATATGTAAATAGCTACTTCATATACATATGTGTAACAATAACCAAATATTAAAATTGAACAGTCGTGTAACACTCTGGATGTTTTTCCTCATTTTAAGCTTCATTTAAGCAATGTCTTACTATTATTTTTGGAACATCTGTACAATATTTACTAAATTCATAAGTCAAAATATGTATTCAGTTTTCACAAATTGAAGCACACTTACTATTTCCATAGTCTCATCTTCTTTGCATTTAATAGAAAATTCACAAACTGAATAATAAATTTTGAGAGAGAAAAGCATTTTGCAAAAGAAGTTCATAAGATGTCTAACACAGAGAGGATACTTCAGATGGAAAAGTTCTCAATATGCTGGAACAATTACAAACTCCTTTTAATAAAATTTATTAATGGGATTTTTCAGACATGTCTTAAGTTACTTACACAGCATTTAGTAGCCTAAAGACTACAAACACTCCATATAGGGACCTGAATAATTATTTGGACCTCTTTAAAAGTTCTGCCATTTATTCAATAGTTTATAATGGGCTTTATGAGCTGTAGGAGTTCATTATGCAAATACCTGTTTAAGTTTTTTATGGACCAGAATGAAAAAACATAGCTGGAGAAACTGTGTTGGTTTTTATATGCCCACTAGGCAGGATCCAAAGTGAAGTATCTCCACTACTTCAAATTATTTTAGTGCCAAACTAACTTCAGAAAATTTTGATTTCAAAATCTACATTTTCACTATGACTACTTGTGTTGCCTCACTTTCTCTCTAAGGTGTATCATTGAATCAGGACAGAGAATGAGACATGCTTTCACTATTGCCTGTCATTGTTAGGGTACGTTTTTTACGTTTTTATGAGACCTTTTTTTTGCCAGCATCTTCAATAACATTCTATCCTCCAATGTACCTTTGTGTATAAACTTAAAATGGCTTCATTTCATCAGAGATTTCTAAAAGAGTAACTTGTCAGGCCTGGGATGTCAGTAAATTATCTCCGTCAATCCTTGGGAAACTGGATTTGTGGAAAGGGTTAACTCTACAAATGCCAGATGTTAGAAAATACTTGACTTCATTCTTCCTTTTGTCCACAATTGCATCATTTGTATGATCTGATCAAAAGAGGACTACAAAGGATCACTGTCCCCTTCCACTGTTTCTTTACACTGCTGAGTGTACAGTCTCCTCTGGCATTGGCCATAAAAAACTTAAGGCTTTCCTTGCCATGAATTTGCCATTGGTCAGGGAGTCATTTTCTGTCACATGTGAGGTGCAAATAAAGACTGTTAGAGTCACTTCAGGATACTAATATATAAAATCTTCACCCCACAGAGATATCATTCTAGTGTTAAATTGCAAATGAAGTGGAAAATCTTCTGAGATAACAAAACAATAGTGAAACAATTGGGTTGGGGCTTTGTGCCCTATTTTTTGTGTCTTACAAGAAATTGTTACTTGTATGAAATGGGGAATAATTTCTTCTCTCTCATGGCAGTGGTATGAATTTTATTTTATAGAGATCATGGTTATTGCATTAAGATTGTTCATGTTCTCATCTCAAATCACGAGC
Source organism: Eurypyga helias (assembly GCF_000690775.1). Lineage (NCBI taxonomy): Eukaryota > Metazoa > Chordata > Aves > Eurypygiformes > Eurypygidae > Eurypyga > Eurypyga helias. The sequence goes on along the minus strand of NW_010231318.1, from coordinate 20,538 downwards.
AGTAATATAACACGTGATGTGTTGGTTTGTAGTCTTCATCTGTACATCCCACAACAATATAAGATGAAATTACCCTTGTGCTGGAAACTAATAGCGTATTTTTTATCTCATTCCCTAACGTTGCCAGCTTGTATTAATCATAAATGTCAATGAAATCTCCAGATGACTTCTTGACTTCCAATAAAAGGCCCTCATCTCAGCTTCTTAAATTCCAAGGTCAAGGGGAATGTAACATTCAGAATAATTATTAGCATTATTTTACCTTGACATTTCAGCCCTGCTTTCAGTTTAGCATTCCAACCAAGCAGTGAAGAATAATGTCACCTTTCGATTCACTGGAGGGAATTGCCCCAATTAAACCTGACTTTAAGGATATTGAAAGCCCTGTATTAATGTGCTGTCCTGTTTTTTAGCAAGAAACCCTTCATGAAGGAGAGAAACTTTCATTAAAAGCCTTCAAGACTTATTGTGACAAGAACAAGCAATTTTTAAATTGCAGTTTTCCCCCTAGGCTAGCATAATAATCAGTGCTTCTCATTTTCAGAGGAGTCAGTGGTTGTGCTGCCCTAAAGATTCTTTCGCCATTTGTTTCCGCTAAAAGGTCAGAGTTAGAATTTTGTCTCATCATGAACTATTAGTGGTACCTTGTCAAAATCCTGTTACATGTCTAGGATCTTGTGCCTGTCCTTTGTATTTAGTTAATATTTTTAACATTGTATCAGGTAATATGCACACAATATGTTGTTTGTGGGGTTTTTTCCCAGCAAAGAAAAATCGTTTTCATCAAACCACAAATGAAAAGAAGATACAACCACCACGCCCCATGCAACCCCACAGCTGTTTGACCTTGACTGGAGGGAGAGCTGGCACTCTGGTTCAGTAAAACAATTTTACTTACTCACTTCCTGCAAACTTTTGATGACCCTTGAGATTCTGGAAGTCTGTTTTCATAATGAGGTAAATAGCTGTAAAAATGTTATTCACTGTAGATTTCTCAGAAAGCAGGTGCATACAGGTGAACAACAGACACCAGTTAGTTTTCAGATGGTGGGCTTTTTTTGGCACAGTATGTAATAAAATTGAGTTCCTGTGATGAGCACCATTTATTTCAATAGTGTTGCTGCCATTCAATCCATGGGAAAGCTTTGCGCTAGAGAAAAAAATGGAGCCACACTGCAGAACGATACACAAGACTGCAAACCTTTATCTCCCCTCTTCCTGTTAGTTTCTTTTCCTGCTACACTATGCCTTTCTGTGGAACCTTGAATATAAAATTGTTTTGCTTGCTTAGGGCTGTAAATCATGGCTACTCTCCAGCTGATAGCTATTTGCTATTTGAATCTGTTATGGCTGTGTGCCCAGTGTGTGATTTTACAAAACTACTGTGGCTCATATTGTTTGTGTGGAAGTGAAATTTATTGACTACTAGTTAAATTTGGTGTTGGGACTTCACCTAACTGGAAATTAAATTGACTGATGCTAACACTTCTTTTTTTCTAACCTCTAGCTGCATGCAGATTGATACTTGAAATGGTTTGGTCTCCAGCACAAACATGCACTTTCTATTATTCGTTCTCTGTTTTTAACTAGAAACCTTGCATAAATATCACATTAACTCTGTTCACTGCATAGATGTGTAACAATCTGCAATGTTTTTCCCCCCAGAATTTTCAAGCAAATTTGGCATTGCTTTCTATTTAAATGCTGTAAATTTTGATATGGCTTATAGTTAAAACTGTAATTATAAACAAATGGGAGAACACTTTCTATGAAAAGTTGGTTAAGCTATGAACCTCTGTAATTTATCATGGAAGTCCACAGAACTCTCAAGTGTCTTTCCGTTTTCCATTTCTTTCCTTGCTTCCTCATGTTAGATATTTACTATGGAGAGCTGACTCATCTTTAGTGAGTTTATGGTCAACAGTTCCTGACCCATTTTTAGTTAGCTTTCATTAATTTAAGCATCCCAGTGATTAATTGTGCTGATAATAGAGGTAGAAACATCTTTATTCCTTGCCATGAAGAACATGGCAATGGTAGAGAATTGATATTGTACCCTGTGGAAGTGATTGTATCCTGGCTCAGCTAGGATCTGGCCCATTTTGTGAAATATAATTAAATTTATTCACTTACTACACATATGTTGCATGCTTACATATATGTAAGGAAGATATTGCTGATCCTATACATTGTAATTTTTACTGAGTACTATCTGGTGTTGAAAGAGACTGCAAAAAGCATTCCATGGAAGATCAATATTTTTCTTCCCCCCCACCCCCACCCCGCCTTTCCCTAAGTTTAAAATGTACTTTTTAATTTTGTAACAATGTTTTACCAAATATCTGAATGTCTCATTGGTGCTAATCTACCAGATGGGAACCTGGAGAATAGGAAAGTGAGATTCAGAAGAGCTAACTGTAACCCAGCAAAGCAGAGCTTTCTAGATCCTCTGACATCCAGCTGCTCTGTATAACCTTTTGGGGAAAGCTATCTACGGGGTTTTCTTCTGTATTTCTTCAGGATTGCCTGACCCCATAAAATTAGACTTTATCATCCTAGCATTTTTCTTCTATGTCTCCAGCAAGCATGTTTCCAAGACCAGTGGTTTTGAGGGCTGAGAATACAAATCTATCACTTTCCAGCATGCTGTTTTATTTTTGCACAAGCAGTGCATGTTCTTTCCTAGCAATGCGGTGTAGCCCACAAATTCTCCTTTTCAGGAGACCATGCTCTGGTGCCATTTCTAATTTATTTACTTCTTTGTACAGTTTCACTTCTAAGCCCTTGGAACCTAAAGCTTGAGAGATAATTATTTCCATACCTGAATAGGGGTCTTTCAAAATCCCTTTGCATCTTGTGGGTTGCTTAATGTTTCAGCTGGAGATTGGTAAGATGGAGAATAGAAACCAAATGGGATACATTGTGTTCAGTGCCCTTCCACTTTAAATAATTTTCCTTTTGGCCCAAAAATTCCTTTTTTTAATATAAAAATACCTTTTCAGTTTCCAGTGAAATGGAACCATAGATTATTTTTCCCTCTCTCAACTGGAATAAATACAGAAGGAGTGTCTGGCTGATAATAGATCTGCAGTGATAAAACTCCAAGGCCCTTATTGTCTGTGTTTTTCATTAAGTGATGTATGTCTTCACAGTAATACAGAAATGCTAACAAAGGAGTGTTGTTGTGTCACAGAGCAAATAGATTCAAATCTGGTTTTGGGGTCAAATAAATTTCCTAAAACATAGAAAATAGAAAATTACTCAATGTTGACAAGAAGTCCTAAAACCTCACTCTGTTGAGGTAATTTATATGTGTGTCTACACATCAACAGGTATTTTGGTCTGGCTTTTTCGATTGAGACTCTTTTATAAAAGTGATTGAAAACAAAGGCAATTGTCTGGGAGGACTGCTTCAGTGAATCAAAACTATTAGGGATTTTACTCTTATGAAAACAGCGTTTATTTAACAAGCTTCTCCAAAGTTGTTTTTCCTGTGTTTCCATGCCAGAGTGGACACTGGCATATGAGATAATTGCAGGCTGTGAATCTTAAAAGAGGTTTAAAATAACAAGATCACCCCAGTTGCTGTGCTAATGCTGCTGCTGCCCTTAGAAAGAATTCTGTAAGCGTTTGAATTTCAGAGGCAGCCAGGTAATTGAGGAAACTTGTTCAGGAAGCTACTTATGAATGTTTCCTTACCCAAGAGCTCTTTGGTCAAGAACATGAAAACAAATGTAGCTGAAAGAAACCTAGTAAAAACCTGAATGTAATAGAATTGATTTTCTGTTTTCTGTTTTGTGTTGGTGTGTTTTTTAGGGTTTTTTCCCCTCTTCTTCTGTTTTAATATATCTTCTGTGCTTTTTCTAACAAATTACAGTATTCCACCCATTGCCTAAGAAGTTTCCAGTTGAGCAATTAAACAGGTTTCCAGCATCTTTGGTTACAAAGCCATTGAGCTGCATGGATAATGTGCTGGCAACAAACAACTGATACAATTTAATGAGGTGTATGTGAGTAATTTTGGGCATCCAACAGGTTTCTGCTACAACAGGCTACATCAGAACATCTCTTCAATAAATATTCTGTGATTGGCTTTTGGAGTTGTCCTCACAGAGCAGTTATGAAATGCATTATACTGATGCTGATCTATGGGCCCTGAACTCCTGCTTTTCACCCATTTAATTAGAGAAAAACAGAACCAGAGGATAGGTGACTTTCTTTTCACATTGTATTTCTTACAAAGAACTTGAACAGGGTGAAGGTGACCTTGCTTGTAATTGTAATATTCCTTATTTTTTATTTAATATGAGCACAAATCTTTGGTCCTTTACATTCACATACTCTTAGAGATATGGGCAGTGAATTGTTTTAGATTTGGATCCTTCTGTAAGGAAGATTGTGTCCACCTTCTATTGCAGAAATGTTCATCAAATTTCCTGAGCTCGTGTCTCATTACAGTAATAGCACTATTTCAAGAGAAGTTAGGTGTTGCACACTTCATGACACTGTTTATGTACTCCGTCTATGGGTCTGAAAACATCTGTGATGTGATTATTAAAAAAACAGTAGTGGCCATTAAACTGAAAACTGCAAAAAAGAGGACATTTTTTTCCCTTTTATTTTTCAAAGACTAAATTAAAATGCATCAATGCATGTAATAGCCATTTCTCTAGCGTGAACTGCCAGGAGGTCAATTTTTTCACATCAGTGGTATGTGAGTCCATAGTGCCCTGGCTCTGAGCTTCTTTGATTTTGGAGGGCTAGATATTAGGAAGAATCCTTCCTAGAAAAGCCCACTTGATCAAACCTGCTCAGGTTTTCCTGAGAGAGAGAACTCTCCTAGGAAAATGCCACTGAAGAAGAAGTGATATGTTAATTGGCTTAGTTTAAAAATATTACATTTTAAAATTGTTTGTACTAGTATAGAAATGTATTTGGGAGAATTTTTAGGTGTGTTTGCTTTATTTTTAATATCTTTGGACAATCTTGCCTCAGTTGGCAAGATGACACAGAGCTATAGAGATGCTGTCAGCACTGTGCTGCAGTGTAAGCACCAAACAGGTACTTCGGAGCAGCCCCCGAGGAGCCTGCTGCCCCTTGCAGCACTCCTTGCCAGCAGCCTGGGACTCAGCGCCCACATCCCCTCAGGCAAGCTGCCGGGTTCGGCTGCTCTCTCTACCAACTGAGGATGAGCAAGGCAGCAACAAGAGAATTTCTGCCATAGGAAAGTGTAAAATGCAACTTTAAATATATGGTGCCTGATACTGGCTGTTTATATATATATATATATGTAGTGTCTGTGTGTGGGAGGGTAGGGAAGGGGAGTACTGGAAGCTTTCTGTGCCCCATGTTTTTAATCCTTACCAGAGGGTGCCTGTGATTGAAAAAGGTGCTGCTTCTTCCTTGAAATCTTGAAGTGGGTGGGAGAGAGGAGGGAATAGGCCTCTTACAACTGAAATTGCTGCAGTGAGCAGAGATGGCACTTCCAAAATATCAGAAGCTGTTAAAAAACACATCATGCTGACCCGCATGTAGCTAATAGGACTGCTTTCCACAAAATGCTAGTTTTTAGTGCTAGTAATACAACATCAGTTTGATCAGTTTGCTATGAAAATACGTTCCATTTCCAAATGTGCACAGTAATTTGGATCAGTTTGGTACCATGACCATCAGTTCACTAATATTTGAGGTGGTGTGTTTCTAAAATTTCCACTGTTGGCTTCTGCCATTTTTTTTTTTTACTGATGTGTTTCAGTCTGATTTCCTTTCCAGTCCTGAGTGTTTTGTAAATTATTTTTACCACTACTTTACAGAGAATCTCCATAGGTAGTTTTCCATCATATTCATGAAGATTGCAAGAAGAAATCTGATTCTTAACTTAACCTTAATGACTGAAACTTAAAAGAAATATGTTGATCAACACCCAGTTGCTTCAATATTTGTGCTGAAATAATATCTTGTGACTGGAACTCCTTTTAGGTAAGTGTGATTAATAATCCATTAACTTAAAGTGTTGGAGGATGAAAGTAGATCTGGTACTTTTGACAGTAAGTACACTGTGAAACACCACCTAGCATAAACCAAGACTGAATGAGAGCTTAGGTGGCTATATGTCTACCTGTGAGCAGTCAATTTTAAAAAGCATTGTATTTCAATCAGATAGTAAAACAATAAAGATCCACATCTGCTGGCATACATAGACCGTTATGGAAACTGAACTGGAAAGTTGCTTGGAGGTTAACCTGGTGATGTCTGGTTGCTTTTTTGATTTTGAAAGAGTTTTTTTCAGGTGTAGATGCTCAAGTTATGGACAGATACAAATACACGTACAAGCAGTGTAGTCAGGCAGTTGAAATTATACACACAGAGTAGCTAGGGAATATGTTTTGCATCGGCAGCTACTTGAAATGTTTTGCAAGGGCTTCTTAAGCACCAATGGAAAAATAAAGCTAACAGAAAAACAGAAGTCTGGCATTGCTCACTTTAGGAGCTGAAATCCTAGGGTTGGAGCCAAAGGACTAAAATAGAAATGGGCAACATAACAGTCTTTTTTGGTGATTAATATAAAGCTTCCATTAAGAGTTTCTAACTCAGATCAGTCCTAAATATAATAGCAGGTGAGCTAGGAAGCAGTGGCGAAAAACTTGTGAGAGAAAGAGCAATGAGTTGCATTTTTCTTAGTAAGCTCTATCAGAGAACTGACTCACTGACTAAAAGTGGTTAAACCAGGATGTTCAAGCCTTCAGGACTTAGATGCCTTTACAAGCATCCATTTAAGGAAAAACCACACCTTTAATTTAAAGAAAATGCCTTTCTACATTAATGGGCCAAGTTGTCTTATCCAGAAAACTTTGATCAAAAATTTTGGTGGTTCTTCAAAGCTGATCTTAACCACTGTGGGTGGAAAGCCAAAGTGAAAAGTATGTGAAGGTTTTTCATAGCTCTTACTTTCCTTTTAGTTGGAAATGCCAGAAGAGGGACTTTCTCATTTCCCATGTGGTTGTTTCTTCTGTTTCTTATCATACTTAGAGTACTTGGTGAAAAGGGTGTTGTGGTTCATGATTGTGAAACCTCTTTGTTCTGAAAGCAATTTATATGAGCAAAAGGGTAATCTGTGTTAAGGAATAGGTGACATTATTATTATTATTATTCCTTCTGTGTTGTTCCACCACTAGCATAAACTGGGGCTTAGCAGTGAGAAGTGCTGAGGCTGTAGTCTTTAGTACAATGCCTTCATCTCATCTCTACTTAATGGAAGTTAATGATGCTCAGCATCTCACAGGACTTGCCTTCATACCTTGGTTTAAAAGAGGGGTTAAGTAGGTTACAGGAGTCCTTTCTGCTGTATTTTTCTTAAACATCATATTTTCCATTCCCCTGCCTCAGACACGAACTAATTTGTGAAGAGTCCTGAGTGGTAATAAAGAGAGGCAAAACCATACCTGGTCAAGCCTCCCTCTGTAAAGTCAAGGAAAGCACTGTTGGCATGTGAAGTCAGTCAATTCAAGGAGGAGTTTAAGTGCTCTCCACTCATCTGAAACTGTCTCAGGAACTTTTATAAAACTCCATAAAGGCAGTTGTAAGACTGTAGTGGGTGGAAAGACCCAAGAAACTGGGTGGAGTGGTGAGAAAATTTTAAGAATAGCTGGCAATTAATTTTAGCTCCTGGGACTTAGGGACTTTCCAATGCTGGCAGGTCTCAGTATGTATGTTGTTATTCGGCTACATGCCAAGAATACTGAATGCTGACTGCCGAGTGTGTTGGAGAAAAGTCATTGTGCAGGCACTGTCACTCAAAGGAAATACACTACAGCATAATCATTGGTTCAACAGTCATTTTTCAGACACTGAACACTGACATTTGGATAGCGAATGGAACAAAGAGTAAAAAAAGGGAGGAAGGGAGGGAGGGAAACCTTTGTCTTTTTGGTAGTTAGGACCATTAAATTTGTTAATATACATTGTCTTTACACGGGTGCTGAGGTGCTGTTGTAGTTGTGATAATGAGAGTTCTGTGAGAGGCTGTTAGGGCACACAGGTAAAAACTGATTGTTGAAATAACAATAGCCCTTTGTGGTGAAAAAACACTGACTCTGTCCTAAAAAAATGTACTCTGAAATACAACATAAAGCTGCAAAACCAGAAAGAAATTAATAAAGGGTGGCAGAAATGAGGAAAACAGTTTGTGTGTAATATGATGTTAGTTGCCCTGCAGATTTCAACTGAGCCTTGACTTCAGACCTTATTTTGTGTAATGAGCTACCTGTTAGTTGTGACAGCCTGGGATGTGTGCTTCCCACTGCAATACATCGGTGAGTGTCTATGAATAAGCATATTTAGAGAGCTGGGCTGAGTGGGGAGACTGACTGAGCAAATGAAGTGATGGGGGTCTTCTGAACTGAGCCCAGCAAAGACACAGGGCTATGGGAAGTGTGTGTACATGACCATGCTGCCCCTTTAGGTCACACCATGCCACTGACCCCCTGCTTGTTGCCCCACATACATCCATTCGAGGAGGCACGCAGGCAGCACCTGTGGCCACCCATGCAGTACACTGCATAGGGTGCCCCTGATACCAAGCAGCAATGCTGGTACCTTGCCTGCACCATGTGCATGCTGCACCCACCATATCCCGCCTGTCACCAGTCCTGCCAGTGTGCTGAGGCAGCGCTGGGCAAAGAGGAGAGGCAGGCGACAGGCAGAAAGGCAAACATACCACAGCGAGCAACAGCCTTTCAGTGGTTGCTGCAGGGCCAGTTGGCTGCCTTATCTTTGGGACTTGATTTGATAACCCTGGCACCAGCACCAGTCTTTTGCAGACTATTGGCTAGTCACTGCCTTAGATGTGCAGGATAGGATCACTGCCATACTTTGTCACGGTCCTTGAGGGAATACACACAGAGCTCCAGGGCACTTTAAGAATGGTCTCAATTATTAATAACCATTATGATTTTTTTCTGTCAGACTCTGAACTCTTGCTGATCATCATGGATTGTGTTATATGCCCTAGTGCTGATTGCACTAGCTCTGTATCATCAGCCCTCCAGCGTCTACCTTTCTGGCTGACATCCTTTTTCCCATGTGATAACCCCTGCTACACCACAGATGCAGCAATCTCTATGATCAACGTAGGTGTTCCCTGTTCACCCCATTGTGGATGCAGCCATAGTCTAGAGACTACAGAAAGTTCAACCACATCCTTAGTTTATTCAAGATGTGTTTGAAGTAAAGGACAGGTGAAGGAGGTAAAGGATGTGCCGGGCTCAACATTGGTGGCTCATGGTTGTGTCTCATGATGACAGTAGTGGTATGAAAGGTTTTTTTCATCCCATCCTTCTGCTCATCCAACTGGTGATGAGGTTCCCATCACACCTGCTGTTCAACGATAGTTTGGTGCACGTCCATCAGAATCATGGCTTCCTTCCCAAAGACAGCATGAGACATCTTGTTCTGAAAGCAGGATCACCTCCAATGTGGAGAATTACCATTCTTGGTCTTGTGAAAGATATCTTTTTTATCCATCATTGGAATCCAGCCCATATATGTTCTTTTGACAACTTTTCCCTCCCAGAGAGATCCTATTTCTGCCTGAAAAATATCTCCAAACTAGAACCAGTTAGGAATTTTTCAGACAGATGTGGCCAGATGTGGCCATTGCAAGTTGCCTATCTGAAACTGCAATCCTGTGCACACTGCATGGCTATGTTAATGCAGGCTTGTATTTTTGGTCATTCACCACACAAAGCTGACCCACAGCAGGCTCTGTGGGAGGCAGCCTCAAATTCGAGTTGTCTGGAATGACAGTTATATGGAGCCTTCAGGGAGGTCCCACAGGCACAGGACACCTCTGTGGTTTAGCCTGTTGATGGAGCAGTAGAGACCCCTTCATGTCTTTGTCACTGTGGGTGGATGTTGTGTCTCCTGCATGCCACCAAAGCATTCAGCAGAAACAGCTGAGGAAACCAGTCCTAGCAAGAAGAATGACATGGGAGAAGTTCAGGTTAAAGAAAAGGAGAAAACAACAGATTAAAAAGAGATTGGAGCAAATGATCAATGTGCAAAGCCTTCAAACTGAGATCTAGATACTGAACTCAGCAGATGAAGTGAATAAGCAAAGAGGGAAGGGTCACAGATTACTGAGAGTGGTAAGGATCTAAGTCAGTCTGTTGTCCATTGGTTATTAAAAAAATAAGTAATTATTTTTAAAAAGGAGGAAATATCTACCCTTCTTTTATTAATTGTCTTTTCTTCTGCCTCAATATGAACAATAAATGTCTCCCCTGTTTTAAAGCATAGAATTACCCTGCAAGGAAAAATAATCATGAAACATCTGTCCCAGCACTGCCCACCTCTGATGAGCTAACTTTGCAGTGTATGACTGGGCTGTGTAAAAAGCTTCTAGGTCAGAGACCTTGACAGGAGGAAAAGGACTAAGTCCACAAAAGGGTCGAGGGTGCACTTTATGGATAATGTTAAACCACTCTGAAGGCTTAATGCCTTCAAAGAGGCTATTACCTTGCTACCTTTCTTTGCTTCCGTAGTGAGCCAGTGCAGGCAGTTACACTAGCAGGCAAGGACTCAATATTTGAAGATCTGCGTCTTTTCAGCAGTTGCTTAGCCCCTGGAGCGGGAAGTTGAATTTTAGGCTGGGGAAGTGCTTTAGGTTGTGGTCTGTTACTGGAAGAGTTAACCTGCTATACAGAACTGAATTGTCTCTTCAATATCACAAAAAATCTTGAAGAAGGTTCCCATATGAATGGTGGAATTGTAGTCACCCGCAGGTGACTGTTACTCTGAGAGTTTTAGGTTTAATCCCAGAGGATTGGAGACTTGTCTTCAAAGCCAAGGCCTGAAGCAGGTCATGTAACTTGGAGAGGAGAAAGGCTGCACAGAAAAGCTGAAAACCAGCAGTTAAACGTGGCAATAGAAGCATTTTTAATGTGAAAGTCCTTTTGTGGGTTTCACTGTGTTTGCACATGGCTAATTTGTAGCACTGGTTTTTTTTTTGCTTTTGAGATACAGATAGCTCCAAAACAGCCATAAATGCAAATAAAATAATTTAGAGAGATTGTGCATAAGATACTACATTAAAACATAACCTAAGGGCTTCCTGGTATATAAAATGTTAACTGAATGCTTGTATAAAACTGGCATCTGCTGTCATCAGCAAGACAAGATTATGGACAGTGATGAGACAGTGATGTTACTAATGCTACTTGGAATTCTTCCCTTTTTTGTCATCAGAATCTAAGCACATGGTTAAGGCCAGAAGACAGTGTGTGTGACAGGGAAGAGCACAAGAGAATGGATTTTCTGTAATATTTCCTATGTTGAATTCTTCCCTTTTATTTTCCTACGAAGAGATTGGTTTGTTTAGCCATGAGGCTGAAATTGGTTGCAATTTCCATGGACAGCAAATTTTGCATGTGTGGTACAAGCAGTAATATTTTCAAAAAAATATGCTTGCTAGGCATGTGAGTACAAGAATTCAGAGGTGCTAATTTCTGGGACATGTTGTGTAAGTGGAATCAGTATTCAAAATTCAGTTAGATGAGATATGCCATGACCTTGCAGCCCTTACGAGAAAACCCCAGTATTTTGTGTTACATGTACAGGCAGCCTAACCCTATCAGAATAGATTCATCAAGTGCACACAGAAGGCAGCTGTGTAGTAGTAGGAACCTGAGTTTCAGGTATCTTTTAAGTGAACTGTTTTTTCTGAGTCATATCTCACCCATCCCCCCACACCTCCACTCCCCTAGATGTCTTCAGCTTTAATGCCTTGCAGTCTAGCAGTAAAAGAGGAGGGAGTAGCATTGCTGAGGGCAGGAGGTTAAGGAGTAACCTGATTAGCAAAGAAGCCAAACTAAACAAAGGTTTAGATCTATAGCTGGAAATAGTATAACTTACCATTTTCCTCTGCCAGTGGCTGACACACCACATTTGTTTGTTCTTTAAAACCACAGTGAACCATTCCCAAAAAAGGAAGTGTAAGCTCTGTTTCCTACACTTCTGTCCTTCCCTCATCTGGGGAAAACTTTTTCTTGCTGTATTTCTCATGACACATTTGACTGGAGTGTTTTTTCACAGTGTTTCTGCTGGAGATCATTTGTTTTATCTTGTATTTTCAATAGATAAAAGATCTGTGTGCTGCATAGATTAGAGTTGGCAAATTTTGCCACTGATTTCTTTAAGTATAGGTAAAATGCCTTAGTCTCCCCCTCATGCCTATACTGAAAGCAAAATTTTAAAATGTCTCTTAATGGGAGTGCTGAGTGATTTCTGTGTTTCTTTTGGTACTCAGCTAGCCCACCTGTGCATACCTATGAGGCACACTAATATTAGAGTAGAGCAGAGGCCAGCCTAATAAATCTGCTGTTAATTTAGGCTCTGTGGTGGTGTTGCTGCACCCAGGGAGAAGAAGGACAGAAGCTGGACGTTGGGCCTGAGGGACAGAAAAGGAAATCAGCTGTGGGCAGGTGAGGAGACAAAAACCAGCTTCTGAAGGAGTGTTGGGGGCAGGAAGGTGTGCAAAATCAAGCTGTGGAAATTTTGTTTCAGGGGTTGGCTGTACTGCGATGAGAGGATGAGTGATTTTGGAGTAAAAGGTTCTTTATACCTAAGAGTAGATAACAGAGAATAAACAAACAAATAAAAGGTTGCTTTAATTTGGAAGCCTCTTCCAGGAGGAAAAAGCAATCCGCTTTTCTTCTTCTTCTGGTACAGCCAAAATTTTATGCTGATCAAGCTTCTGGCCCTTTTCTCAGCAGGGGGCTGGGCCCACTTACCTTGGGATGTTCCCCCAGACCTGTGTGTGGTAATTCTGTGATTTTGAGAACTGAAAAATCTCTGCTCCATATACCCCTGATGTCAGTGAAGCAGGAATCTTACCCTGGAAGCGTGCTGACTGTAGTAAGTCATGGCCAACAGAGGAAAAACAATTTAGATGTGAAAGGCTCAATATGTTCCAGGTTTGAATTTGATGGGTGTCAGCTACAGTAGTTTGTTTGCCATGTTAGAGCCATTGACCCCAGTGAAATAGGCAGATGATGTATATACCTGCTTCCCACTGAACAGAAGTCCTTACCAAACAGCACTCATTTTGAAATTGGTTGGTAACTCACCAGCAGAGCCAAAGATTTGAGTTGCCATAGTGACGTGGTGCCTTCAACACTTCCTCATATTTCTTGCTACTATGTGAAAGTGTAAAGAATGTTTTAAAGAGTTAGACCATCACTGTTACAGATTTCACTTGCATGCAGGCCAGGCAGGTGAGCAGGCTGGAGCTAGCTATGTCTGTTTAGTACAAAAAGATTGAGGCTTGGTTTCAACAACTCTGTCTGGTGCTGTCACAAGCATCAAATCCATACAAGTGTGAGAGAAAAAGGTTGCTGGAAGAGATCAGTTATTCTCCAGATGGGCTACTGGCTTGGGCTGGAAAACCTTATCAAAGGCAATACCTACCTATAAATATGTAGATGTGAAAAGCCATGGAACAGCTCTAAACTTATGATGAATTAGAGACTTGGTGGATGCTAGAGTCTCTGAAAAGTTACTTGCAAATGCTAAATTTTGCTATTATGTAATTCCAATTATTTCTCCCCAATCACATTCAGAAGAGACATCGTAGAGGTAGGACTAACAACACTTTGGAAAATAGATCTGAACAACTGTACCTCATCACTTTGTGAAAGATTAGGTAGCGATGAAAGCTTTTGTCTGTAGTTGGCCAAAGTAAATACAAAGTGGAATCTTTAGGGTTTATGATGAAATGTAGCAAACAAGTAAAGCCATCAAATATATTAAAATCACATGTTGCTCAGAATATTTGCCTTTCCTAAGCTTGATTGGGCTAAGTCAGACCATCATCTTTTTTGAGTAAATAAGGTCCTTTATTTCATTAATAGTCCTGACATCAGTGGGATTATTTGTATAAAAGATTATTCTTTAATGTGAGTGAAAGTATTACAACCTCATCCTGTGTTTGGATGTTATATCCCCTTTTATTTATCTTGTCTATTTAGACTTGGAGCTCCATGGAAAAGTATGACCTCTTCTTATGTACAAAGTACAATTGGTTGTGATTCTTCCACAGTCATTTATCACTTATAATGTCAAAAGAAAACATTTTTACATTTATAAGAACATACATTGTTATATCATTTCCTCTGAATTTATACAAAAATTGATATATTCCCATTAAATATTTTAATTGTACCCAGATTAGTATTTCCTATTTGGTCAGCTCTAAAAAGACTTGGTGAACACAAAGTCATTGGGAATAAGCAGAACTGTGGGTCTGATATTACTTACTGACCTTTCTATCTTAAATTGAAGGTTATTCCATGCTATGCCTGTTGGAGTTTCTCCATACTATTCACTTTAAGGATGAATGAATTTGAATAATATAGGAAAAGGTGGCATGCGTATGGAACCTTGTTAAAAGGCAAGAAAGTAAGTGGCATAAGCCTATGGCAAGTTCATTTTGAAAAGGAGTGGGAGAGACTGTGCAGGAACTGTTATGCTATGGAAAATACCTCTTCCTCTGAGATTGCAGTGAGCTTGCCCAGGGTTTTGAGACTCCAAATTGCTTTCAGTGCAGAAGCTCAAGTAGTGGGAGTAGCATCCCATGAGTGTCTTGGCTGGACAGACATACCTGTAGATCCAAGGTGCCATGGCGCTCAGCTAGCTCAGCAGCTCGCAGGCACTGCTGTGGACCATCTAGGGGAAGCTCAGGCCACCTCAGGCAGGTCCCTTCTGTGTTTCTGTAATTAGTCTTTAAGAAGGTGGCAAGGACAGCACCAGTGCAACCACCCAAGGGGTTGAGTACTGCAAGGAGTGGAGCACCATTAGCTTTCTCCAGTGTCAGTCTTTACTTGGAATAGCCTGGGGACTTTTGCTTTCTGCATCTTCAACACACTGAGAATAAGCACTGCTTTGGCAAAGGCATACATCTCCAATGGTGCTAGAGAGAACCTAAGATTTTGGAAAAAGTATGCAAATTTTTAAGTTGTCACTGTTCTCAGACTGCTAGGAACATGAAAATTCAGACCAGCTATTTAATCAAAAGCTTTACTGTTGATGATGAGCAGGACAAAATCAATTTTTTTCCAGTAAAAAATTTTACTGTAGTCTGTAATAGCTGGGTTTTGAATATATTTTTGTGTTGTTATATACATGCCACTTTACAGTACAGTTCTTCGTTGCACAGCAAAATTTTCTGAAGTATTTATTTACCACCACTTTTACATTGCTGCTATAGTCCTCCTAAAGGAGTTATGAATACATTTGCTGAGGACTATGAAGTTCTTCATAGAATGGTTTGGGTTGGAAGGGACCTCCAAAGATAATCTAGTCCAATCCCCCTGCAATAATCAGGGACATCTTCAACAAGATCATGTTGAACAGAGCTCCATCCAACCTAACCTTGAATGTTTCCAGGGATGGAGTATCTACCATCTCTTTGGGCAACCTGTTCCAGTGTTTCACCACTCTCATCATAAAAAATTTCTTCCTTATATCTCGTCTGAATCTACCCTCCTTTAGTTTAAATCATTACCCCTTTTCCTATTACAACAAGCCCTGCTGAAAAGTTTGTCCCCATCTTTCTTACGAGTCCTTATTAAGTACTGAAAGGCCGCAATAAGGTCTTCCAGGAGCCTTTGCTTCTCCAGGCTGAACAACCTCAGCTCTCTCAGACTTTCTTCACCTGTTCCATCCCTCTGATCATTTTTATGGTCCTCTTCTTTAACTGCTCCAACAGGTCCATGTCTTTTCTGTGATGAGGGCTCCAGAGCTGGACACAATATTCTAGATGAGGTCTCACCAGAGTGGAGTAGAGGGGAAGAACTACCTTGGTCAACATGCTGGTGATGCTTCTCTTGATATAGCCCAGGATACAGTTGGCTTTCTGGGCTGCCAGCGCACACTGCTGGCTCATGTCCAGCTTTTCATCCACCATTACCCTCCAGGTCCTTCTCAGCAGGGC
The DNA here is from genome assembly GCF_000690775.1 of Eurypyga helias. NCBI lineage: Eukaryota > Metazoa > Chordata > Aves > Eurypygiformes > Eurypygidae > Eurypyga > Eurypyga helias. The sequence goes on along the minus strand of NW_010231318.1, from coordinate 4,550 downwards.
TGCTCTCAATCCCTTCATCCCCTACCCAGTATCGATACCAAGGGTTGCCCTGATCCATCTGCAGGACCTTGCACTTAGCCTCATGAGGTTCTTGTCTCATTGAATTGCAGTACCTACAGTTATGTCCATCCTTGTTGTACTTGTGCGTTCCTTTTGTTAGGTATGTGTGCTTGAGTTATGGTCACACACTGGCTATTATGAAGCTGCGACTGACTGATTCTCCAAGAAATGACACCAGATGGATCTCTCCTCATCTTATGTTTCATTTTTAAAAGTACACAGGGAAAAGGACAACAAACTGTGTTCTTTTTACTATTCAAATTTGATCACACTGCTTGGGAACAATACATGTCAGCTCCAGGCTTAAAGTGCTAAATAACATTTTTTCGTAAACACACAGCTATTTTGTCCAAACAAAAATGTTGAAAAATATACTGTGCTACTGGGACAGTTTTGCCATAGAAAGTTTTATTCCTCTTTCTCATCTTATTTGTGCTTTAGGGAAAAAAAAGCAACAAGATGATCAGTTTTACTTTTATTGGTCAAATATTTGCTCTGGTGCATGGATAAGAGAAATAGTCACAATACGTTATGTAAATGATATCTTTAACAAAAGCAGCCTCACAGTGTTACATTAACCCTTCAGCAACACCTAGCACCTCATTCTGCTTTGGCTGTTGACAAAACCAGCCAATTAACGTCAGCAAGATAATTAACTGTGGCTCCAGGTAGTATTTTCATCCAGTGTATTGCTGTTGGAAGCTGTCTCTTCTCCTTATCCTCTTGCAGTTTGAAGGTTCTAATTTTAACACCTACAAAGTATGGAGTCTGGATTTAGTTGAGAAGAGAGAGAGACTGCTTTTTTCCTTTTTATTAAACGTTAGATGAATAATTATAATAGTGAAGGCAACTTCAACCTTCTGCTAGATTTTTTTCCCCAAATAATTTGCACATTTCAGCATACTTTTTTTAATTCCTTATCTTCCATATGGCATATTTTTCTTTTTTAATGTCTTGTACTTATAGAGAGAACACTTTGGGGATGGACTTAAATGATGGTCCAAAACCAGAGTAATTATGCTTGTTGCCAAGGAAAGAAGAATATTATTCGTGGAGACACAGCAAGCATTTTATTAAATGATTGAACCAGCTGGAAACAAATTACTGCCTTTATTTTAAACTACCATTTAACAGTCTAATGTTTTTATTTCAATAGGAAACAAATTCTTAGGATGATTACATCTCATGTCTTCCTGTGATTTTTACTGGGGTATGCTAAGTTCATATAATTATCCATGATAGTCATCTGCCTTGGTTTTGATGAGGCTGTTAACTACCCACAAGTCAAAGGTTGATCGTACTGTTATTTGCCTTCTGTCTGATACCCCAGCTGATTCTGGAATGAGGAAGAGCATATGCAGCAGGTGGGCTGTGTTTCTGATAATTAGTTTTCTTAAACATGTTATAAAGAACCTTTCCAAGAAAGCTTCACTGTAACATTTTGAGCCCAGCTGGAACTGTATTGGAGCCTGGAGAGGGGAGGGGAGTACAGCACACTGAGCCATGTTCATCTGTGGAGTCTCTCAGCCAAGTTCACCTGTAGGTGGACTTGGGTCTCATTGTGCTTTAGAAAATGTTTTCACCTGGGACTTTGTGGAAGGAAACAGAAGCAGTTCTTGCATGCAACTTGCATTGTGAAGGTGTACATTTATTTTCCCCTCTGAATGAAGTCCTTAGGACACTATCAAACAGAGTTTCAGTTGAATAAGAAGCTTTTGAGAGGAAATGCACAGCTAAGTTCTCTGGCTCAATTGCTAGGGTGTATGGGCACCTAGAACGATAAAATGCTGATGGACAATTAAGTCTGAAAAAAGTCTCTCTAAACCTTCCTTTCCCAGCTTTACAAGCCAGAAATGGATGAGATGCTTAAGAGCAAGGGCAGAAGGGGTGCAGTATGGATCTGTGTTTTGGCAGTAAGTCTGATTTCCCGGTCTCTAGATGCAAAATGCCTCAACCATGTAATGCAGAATGCTGACACAGTATGAATTCATATTAGCACTTCAAATCTCTTCCAAAATGTGGAAGGGTTAGTATTTTGACTGCTTGCCTTACTATCAGAGCAAGTAATTGTCTGTCTTCCTGCAGCAAGTGTAAACTCCATGTAATTTGGCTGCCTAAATGGAAATATGAACGTGGGCCCATTCTTGAACTGAGTTAAGTTTGTATTGCTGAATTAAATTTCTCAAGCAGTGCACTGGCTGTACAGTGCCAGTGTGAGTGTTCCCCTTCCTTCTCCCAGGGAAGGAAACTTCATGCTCAGTAAATTCTGTCATACAAGTGAGTTCCTTTTCTCCAAATTAAATATGACTACTTGGCAGGGCAGGTGGGGTGTGGGGGAGCAGGGGGCAGGGGGTGGAAATCTGTTTTTTTAAGGCTTTTAGACTTTTCTTGGGTTTTTTTGTTGAAGAAATTAGGTTAAGGACCTCTTCTACCTCTTTTTGACATTGCTTTGATGGGAGCTGAATGTAGAAAATGCTACTGTCCCCAGTAAAAGCATCTCTTATATCTGATGTGCCAGATGTGTAAGACACAAATAGTTTCTGTAGTGTTGTACTATAGATTCCTGACAACCTCTGAAAAAAGAATGCATGTTGCCCTTTCATAGCCAGTAGGGTAATGCTGAAAATGTTGCCAAGATGCAGCCACCTACCTCAAACTATTGCTAGAGGCACTTTAGCAACCAGGCCCATTTGTTCAGTAAAAGCTCTGTGATTAATATAATACTGACTTCCCTAGGGAAAGCAGAAATAGAAATGGAGAAGATAACTGGAGTCTGAAGCCTTCAGGATGAACAGGTGTTGTCTGTGCCATGTTACCTCCCACTTTGCATCTAAGTCTGGGGGATACATTATTTTCTTCTTTGACATTCAGGTGTTTTGCTTCAGGAAGGTTATTTCTTTTAGTGAAGTCTGAGTCCTGATGCATGAGCTAAAAGCCATCTGTGTGCTTTTTTTGGGGGGGGTGTGATACTGTTCCAGCTGACTCTTTACAGTCCATGGCTAAGAACAAGAAAGCAAAAATCTGAAAATACCCATTGTGGAAAGGAACATGCAGTCACCTCAAGGTCATATAAAGTACAACAGGCTTATGCACTGGGGCAGATTGAACAGATTTATTTCATTAAGCAAAACTCATACTGTGTTTGCAAAGAATAATTGACATTAACAAAGCTATGTTACTCAGGAATCTGATTAAACTTCTCTGTTTAATTATATTGAGTTTTAAATTCAGAAAATAAGCCTTTGCTTATTCAGTAGCAATAGCTACTTTTTATTAACAGAGCAAATCTTTTGTTATGGCATATAAAAGAAATTTTTCATTTTTAGCACTGAAATAAATACCAAGTTATTGTGAATGTCAGATTTGGAAATGGAGCTGCATTCTGAGAAGGTCCTTGTGCACATTAGTGAGGGGGAACCAGAAAGAGAAACTTTAGCACAGTATTTAAAAAAAAAAAAGGTATATTTTTGACAGGAGAGAGGAGAGGAGCAGTGGGAAAAGAGGGGATTCAGGATAGGAAGGATGTGTTGGGGAAAGGAATGCATTAAGCACTGGCTGAAAACTGAAGACAATAAAAAGAGTTGTATAGATATGTATTTAAAGGAAATGAGGGATGATTAATTTTTTCTCTATTAAGATAAATGCAGAAATATTTGTTCATTATCCAACAATTGCATGTTGTGACTGCTGCTTGTCCTGCAAATTTGTTACTATCAGTGCTCTACCCAGTCATCTGTGTTTACCAGTGTTTCTGCAAATGTGTAAGTAGCAGTACATCGGGTGAGCTTTGTGGTTTGTTGCTCAATCCTCAGTGACTCTGATCTATAAGGTGTCCATAAATGCTGCTGCAACCCATATGGCTGTGATGTTCTAGTCCACTCTCTGTCTTCTTGATGCTAGATATTATCTGTCCTCTGGGGAAATCCTAGTGAAATCAATGGATCTACAAAGGTAATGCTCAGTTTAACTGAGATGGCAAAACCACCTTTCCCTCAATTTCTTTCTTAATTGAAGAAATCTTCTACAGCAGGAGTTATGCCCTATGTGATCACTCTGACCTACTAGGGTAATTTTTTCCTCCCCTTCTTTCCATAGTCTGATTAAAGGTAATGTTACAGTGAAAGTGAGCACCTCTCTCTAACCACCATCCTCACCCTGGGACTCCTTCCCTCACTGTTTGAGGATCATTCAGCCAGTCATGCTGGGATTAAGTGATCTTGGGGAATGTCCCAGCTGAAAAGAGACAATTCAGGTCCCAGGACCCCATGCAGGTCCCAGGAGCAACTGTAAAGGTGGTGGATAAGAGTATGAAATGCTCTTTCTCTTACAGCAGTTGACCTTCCTCTTCCTTCCCCTTATTCTTGGACAACTTCTGGGTAAACAGCTGGCTGCCATGCCATTTCCACACTGCAGAATGTGTTTTGTTGGGCTTTCTTTGGTTGGGCTTTTCTTTGGTTGGGCTTTTTATAGGCCAGTCAATCTCACCTCTG